>NC_057942.1:7388306-7465806 GCF_018555375.3 Anguilla rostrata | reverse complement strand
TAACATCCTGACCCCCCTTCCCCCCACATTTGTACAAATCCTGTGAATAGATTTATGTTTCTCACTGAGGACACTGTGTGAAAATTTAGTAAGCTTGTTCACATTCACACCGAGAACAATAGGCCTTCTTAGGAGTTTTCATCGATGATGAATGTAACTGGAAAAAACACACAGCTATTATTTGGAACAAAATTGCCAAGAATATTGGAGTCATCACAAAAATCACTACCAAAAACAATCTCTATACTTTTGATATCTCTATCCTACCCCTTTATATACCCCAACCTCTCCTACAGTAATATTGTCCTGGCTAGTACCTAAAAGACTAACCCAAAGCACCGTTTTACAGTTTACAGAAACAGTTTGTTAGAATATATCTACCATTCTCTGAGCCACTGGCCAGTTCTTCATTCCAAAATCCAAAATATGTATGCTTGTATTTCAACAGAAAATTAATCTTCTGCCAACATGTTTTAGTAATCTTTTCCTGCCTAACGATGAAGCACACAGTTACCCCATCTATCTTCCGATCTCTATGCTCTTTTTTTAGGACTGCTCAAGGTCAATTCTCAGTTTGTTGTCGAGAGGCCCGTCTTTGGAACACTCTACCTAACCATTTAAAAAACTGTTCATCAAGGTCTCTTTACAAGGAACTAAAAAATAATAATTTTTTTAATCTTCCTGGACAGACCAATATTTAGCACATTCTATACATATTCTGCATGAGTAAATTCTTATTTATTTTCTTTTCTATTTTTCTTTTTTTCATATTCATTTTATTTATTGCTCATTCTGTTTCAGTTCTTGAGTTTAATAATGTTCTCTATTTGGGGGATCCCTGCTTCTCCTGCACATTTTAGATTAATCACTGTATGGATCAACTAAGTATGAATTTATAATTGTGTGCAAAAATAAACTAAAAATTTAAAATAGTGATTACATCAGGGTCTAATTTTTGTTTACAAAGCCTGTCTGGGGATAAACTATTATAAATGATCAAACATTGGAAAATGCATGTGGGAAATGTGAAACAAAATAATAATAAACTGCCAAAAGTGCAATGAAAATGTTAATGAAACACTCACATGAATTCTACAATTACAGATCTCTTTTAACAAATATATTTTGATATATTTATAATAATTTGAAAGATTTTATTTTTAATGTATAGAATTTGTTTTATTTAAACAAGAAAGCCTTTGTTAAATTAAATTGGGTGTTTGCTTGAAAATTTAAAAAATTAAAATTTAAAAAATGTACTGAACGTACTTTTACCACGTAAAAGTTATTTTTAATTAAATTCACACGTGATATATAGGAAATATTTATCTTAAAAAACGAAAAACTTATTTTCATTATTGTTGTTGTTATTCATAATAACAATAGCAATAACAATAATAAAATAATAATAATAATAATAATAATAATATAATAATAATAATAATAATAATAATAATTACTATCGCTGAATTGTAATTGTGCAGCAGCCGCCCGGTGGAGCACTCCACTGCCTGCCGTCGCAGCAGCAGGAGGAACTCTTTCATTAGAAACAGGACGTGCAATCCGGGCTCTTTATTTGCGTTCCGTTTCTCGCGCCCGCCACGCACCGCTAATGGAGGCGAAACGGAGGAAGCGGCAGACGTTGCCCCCACAATGCCGCGCGTTTCCGTGGAGACGGGCGGGGGCGCACGCCGCCTCTCGCCCCGTACCACCCCCCCACGCCCCCCCCCCCCCTCCCCTTTTAATCTCCGCCCTCCTCGGTCCCCATAAGGGGGTTTTCTATAACGGTCTGGTCAGAGGTGAGTGGGAGCCAGACCAGACCCCACGGGGCCGCAGGTCAACATCCCATAATCCTCCAGTCACCTTGTGTTACACTTTTACGGGCGCAATTAGCCACAAACAACCCCCCCCCTCCCCCCCTACTCTTCCAGAATCTGGGGCCTACCGCTGCCAGTGGGGATGGTTTCCATGGTACCATGCTATCCCCCCGCCCCCCCACCCCGTTCAGGTTCAAGATACATATGGTTCCTCATCGTTCACTGTCACATCCACACCCCCCCCCGCCCCACCCGCCCGAATCCTCGCTCCAAGACAAGATGTCAAAACAATCAAGGGCTCTTTGCAAAAAATAGGCGGGGCAGGGGCGGGGTGTGGGGGCAGGAGAGGGGAGAAAATTTGAGTCTAATCAGCACGTCTATCGAGCCCCATTTTTCCCCTCGGTCGCTATGCGTTTCTACGGCCTCCACAGAGTCCGACCCGCGACCCGAAACCCCCCCGAAAAACGCAGACAGGGCAAAGGGCCCAAACGCGGGAGTTCAGCGAAATCACCCTCGCTTGGGAAATCTGAAAAGGAGGAAGAGCAGGAGGAGGAGGAGGAGGAGGAGGATGATGATCCGTGCAGGTATGTGAGGGGAAAAATTCCTCCTGAACGTAAACATACGTCACCGCAAGCAGAGAGAAAATAAAGGGAGAAGAAAAGAAAGAAAGAAAGGAGGACAGAAGGGAAGAACGGGACGGAGGGGTGTTTTGGTGGGCGGCCGCGCCCTCTGTCATCGTTTCGGCCCCCGGGCCGCGCCGTGCCGCGGTGGGACGGGAGAGAAGCCCGCTGCGCCGCGACATCGGAAGCCCGCTCCCCACATCGCTACACCTCCCCGTGTGACCTCCTCATCTTCATCGGGGGGGGGGGGGGAGGCATGTTGGAAGAGGAACAGAGGAAATTGATGGTATTATTTCCCTTCCGTCCAAATCACTCTGTGCTTTCACCTCCCAAAAAACTGCCAAAAAAACCAAAGCCATTTTTTATCATATGTGTCAATCAAATAACTTCCCCATTTATTTCAGGGTAGATAGAGCTAATTAAACGTACTGTTTATTTTCGCCAGTCCCATTTCTTGCTTTATTATATTCATATTTCATATTTCAGTGTCAGAGGGCATCGCACAGGCACTCCGCGTTCGGCTAGCGCTCACTGCTCCCTCCGCCTTTCCCTGAATTACGAGATCGACACGTAGGGCGGAAAAACCCAGAAAACCTCCCCCACCTCTCCCCCCCCCCGCCCCGCCCCCCCGCCCCCGACCTTAAGCCTTTCACGAATGGAGGAGTCATCAGGTTCCCCACCCTGGAACGGGCCGGTTCTCCGAAAATCTGCTGGCAAGAACAGAACGGGCAGTCAGTGGGTAGGAGAGAGGGGCGGGGGGGGGGCGGGGGGGTCAGGTTTAATCCTCTGAATGCTGCTCTGACCCACAGGAGCACTGATCTTAAGGGACCCGAACGCGACCGCACAAGGCCTGCTACCCACCACCCCCCCCCCCCACCCCCACCCCCCCGACCCGGACGCGACAACGTCAAGAGAGCAATACAGACCATCGGTGGTGACCTTCCTAAAACTGAAATGGAGGGGGGGACTGACACCTCTAACCACGTACCAGCCATGTAGCAGGTCGCACTGAGGCTGCTGCTCCAGGTTCCCAGGCAGCAGTAGCTGGAGGGGGGGGGGTGGTGGAGGGGGGGGGCAGGGGTGATGAGCTCCTGGTGTCTCCAGGCCCCTCCCGCCAGAAACAACACAAGGCCGACTCATATTCAAATAAATACTGGGCAAGGCTGGGCCGGGGGTGGGGGGGGTGGGGGTGGCCAGCCAGAGGGGGTGGGGCGGGAGTTTACTCTGCTCCACACTAAAGCCCATTTAGAACCCGGCGCAGGAGCAGAAAACAGCCAGTGAGTGAATGACAACAAGGCGGCATATTTTCATACAGAGCTTAAGATGTATTAGAAACACAAATGGCGCAGGTCCACCACCACCCACCCACTACGCCCTCCGTAGGGAAAAAAAAAAGCCTTAATTAATATCTGGGGATGCTGTGCAGCGCTCCTCCTGCCCCCCCTGCCACCCCCACCACCCACCCCCCCAACCCAACCCTCCAATTCCATATCAGCAGCTCTTTGTAGCAGGAATGCAAGCTATTTACCGGGGGTCCAATGGGACGCAGGGGAGAATCGAGGTGATGATGTGTCCAGGGTCCTCGCCATAGAGATAGGAAGAGGATACTTTTCAAAAGCTAAAAGCTTCCCCAGTTTTAAAACAAAGGGGAGGTTGAGGTGTGGAAGGGGGGGGGGGGAGAGGAGAAGATTTTTTTTTGTTTGAAAAGAGACCTTGCTCTCAGGACCAGAAACATTCCAGCCTGTTTTTGGCTCTCTCCCTCTCTCTCTACCTCTCTCTCTTAGTCTCTTGCGTTCTCTCTGTGCAGCCTTGCAAAATTTGTTCAACGAAGGGCTCGCCTTCTCCAAGGCAAGCGTGGACACTCAGAGATGCCCCTCACCCTCCCACCCCCCCCCCACACTGAGGGATGCGAGACCACCAAATGTCGCGCACGTATTCACGTGTCCAATGACCTCCCATTACATTATATTTACTTGGCAGATGCTTTTATCCAAAGTGACGTACAAAGCACATACCATTGGAACAACCTTGTTTTGTTTTTGTTTTTTTAGTGGCCAACTTATTTTCTGGGTCCAAAAAAAAAATAAACACATTATTAATACGAGCGTGTCGCATTCACCGGGGATCTGACCCATTCGCTCAGGAAGGGCGTCGTAAGGAGCAGGAGCTCGGCCCGTTTGCTCTGGGGCTGCTCTGATTGTGAGCTGAGGTTTTAAAGATGGCCGCCTCGCCCCACACGAGCTGGCAGACGCGGGGTGGTGGGGGGGGGGGGGGGGGGCGGCCGCGCCCGTCCTGGCGGGACATGTCGAAGGCCGCCGTTGGCAGCTGTCAGGCCTCTATTTGTTAGCTCAGCAAAGACCTGCGGAGAGAAGACCTTCCTGCTCAAATAAACAAACAGTGGGCTGCACACATCTCCCCTGCAATCTCAGCCTCACGGAGGGAGGGAGGGAGGGAAGGAGGGAGGAAGAGAGAGAAAGAGAGCGAGAGCGAGGGAGAAGGATAGAGTGGGCGAGAGAGGGAGAGAGAGTGAGGAAGAGAGAGAAAAAGTGGCTGAGAGAGAGAGAGAGAGAGAGAGAGAGAGAGAGAGAGGTAGAGAGAGAGAGAAAGTGGTGAGAGAGAGAGGAAGAGAGAGAGAGTAGAGAGAGAGAGAGAGAGAGAGAGGTAGAGAGGAGAGAGAGAGAGAGAGAAGAAGGGAGAGGAGAGAGGAGAGGAAGAGAGAGAGAGAGAGAGAGAGAGAGAGGAGAGAGAGGAGAGGAGGGAGGATAGAGTGGGCGAGAGAGGGAGAGAGAGAGTAGAGAGAGAGAGAGAAAGTGGTAGAAGAGAGAGGAGAGAGAGAGAGGTAGAGAGAGTAGAGAGAGTGAGGAAGAGAGAGAGAAAAGTGGCTGAGAGAGAGCGAGAGAGAGAGAGAGAGAGAGAGAGAGGTAGAGAGAGAGAGAGAGAGAGAGAGAGAGGAAGGGAGAGGAAGGGGGAGAGAGAGAGAGAGAGGGAGAGAGAGAGAGGAAGGGAGCGAGAGCGAGGGAGGATAGAGTGGGCGAGAGAGGGAGAGAGAGAGTGAGGAAGAGAGAGAGAAAGTGGCTGGAGAGAGAGAGAGAGAGAGAGAGAGAGAGAGAGAGAGAGGTAGAGAGAGAGAGAGAGGTAGAGAGAGACTACCACGTTCTTCCCGCAGACCAGGGAAAGGGTTATTTTGCCAAGCCCGCACAGGGCTGCAAGATTCCACGTTATCTTATTATTCACCCTCCTTCTCCTCTTTTAATCTAATTATTTTCTGAGCTTTGAAGGGGTAGCGCCTGAATGCGTAAAGGGAGAGAGCTGTACGGCGTGCGCTCACAGAAACAATCCCCAGCAGAGACACGAGTGGACTACCCTGATGGAGATTAAATATGCCGGAGCACATTGTAAATATGTGGTCTGTTTTGACACAACAATGAAGAATATATTTCACAGTAGGATAATATATCGCAATATCTGAGAACAGCAATAATTTTGTATATTTTACATTATCTCGCAAAGTGTTGCCATCAAACCTTTTTTGCTGTGTTCCATTTCTGTAAGGGTTACCACAAATCGTTTCTGTTACTTTCTGTCCCAAAGTCCAAAGACGGGCAAAAAGTTTAACTGGCACTTTGAGTGCCTACAACAAACTGCACAAACACCCTCATTTGGGACAGCTCACTGTGCACAAGTTAATCAGAATCACAAATTTAATTTTAAATCACAGATCAATCCAGTCTCATGTCACCACATCACAAACACTTTACCATAGAATTTAATTTCACTGAATTTATTTGTACACATATACTGTTTCCACCTGACATTGCAGTCTACAGGAACTGTGAATGGAGTAGGCCTAGTTTCCACCACAAACATGAAGGAAAGGGACAAGCGTACAGTTGCCAAACCGCACAGGGGTACTGCAGTGTGTCGAGAACAATAGCAGTGGGTGTGATTTGCCATCTTCTTTACTGCGGGGTTGTTGATTTTTTTTTTTTTTTTTTGTTCTCTTAAGTGCTAAAACCTTGTAACGCGATTTGCGTTTCACCTCAACAGTACCCTGAGGGGCTGAATTTCTACAGTGCAGAGTCTTATCTCAATCTTTCAATACAGTCAACTGAGCAAATAGCTCCTTGATAAACTGGACTAACACAAATGCGTAAATTAAACAGACCGGCTCAGGTGTTCGACTGAAACAAATCCAGGGGGTTTAAAACAAGAAAGATTCACTTTTATGAATCTCTATGAACAACCCCAGCCTGGATTATAAACACAGAGGATTTAGACTAGGCCATTTTACAGTTATAGACACGGGATACATGTTTGGCCTGAAATGTCCTATATTCTGTAAGACCAATAATTTTAGCAAAAATTTTGTCCATGTACTGCTTCAAAACAAATACATTTTTAAAAACTTCTCACCAACAATACCCAACTACAAGAGTCAGCAATGAGTGAAAGTCATTTATTGTCATTTTATCAATATCTGCATTTCGAAGGGATGAATAAAGTATTAGCAAGCAGTGACTGATGCCTCTATGACAGGGCAAAATAAGGTGAAAATATAATATCATTATTATTCACACTCCACAGATTGCAGAGGCATTTTCTCCTACATCAATGCCTCATACGAAGAAACGATTTTTTTTTTACACATTTCATGTATGTTGATCTCATAATTAACTGCCATATTATATCGAGCCAGAGGTGAACGAACAGTTTAAATATGAATAGAAGTGCACATTTTTTCCCTCCCAATCAATTCTGGATAAATATATAACACTGTTGCCATGATGCAACAAGCCACACACAGCAACACATAGTAAATTTTAAAAGGTCAAACGGAGGCAAGATACTAATTTTCATTGGTTAATAAATGTTTTGAAAAAGTAAACTAGTGATAACCATCTTAACGTCATAAATGTACACATTAAATGTGTGAATAACAATTTTTTTTGTTCGAGCCAACCTACTTAAATGTAATTACTGTGTGTGTGTTTGTATGCGTGTGTGGCCGTGTGTGAGGACGGGCTCTGCTTCCCATACTATGAAGTAAATAGTCTACAACGAGAGACACGCCGTTATTAGAACCGTTTCCTTCTCGTGGAAAGTAGTGACGGACCGCGCTCACCATCCAGGAGTTCACGAGCCAACAATACAGCTGAATTTCAAATCCGTATTAATAGATTTACGTTTCGAACACATAAATCAGCAAAACAGAAATTTGAAATGTTGATAAATGTGCTTAAAATAATCGTGACATATTCAGCATCGATGTCGAAAGCGACAAATAAATAGGGGGTGGGTATGCCTGAAATCACTGCTCCAGACTAAAGGTTGTGGATTCAGTTGTGACGTTGATTAAGTTGTTTTACTTCAGTTACTTGGACACAAATAAACCAGTAATGAAATAATAACAATTGTGTCATACGATCATTTCTGTAATGATAACCATATTCATCAAGCCAAATTTAATAACAATAATAATCATTGTTATCATACTCCTAATAAGACATGACCGTTATAAATAAATTTATTACAATAATAATAATAATATTTTTTGCATAGATTACGCCGTTCTTCATGTGCGTGACAACTGTAAGTTTGATCCTACACACTTGGGGATAAAGCTTACGCACACATTCACCCTCCATTGTGTCCTTGCCCATTGTGTTTTTATGCCCGGGTCGTTACCCAAAAAAATATGGGCCCAAAAATAAAAATCGAAGAGTAAGACAGGAAAGCTACATTTTGTAAGCCAAAAAGGAAGTGTGTTTACTGTAAAGCTTAGAGATTCCATCCCTTTCATGTTTCTGTTAGTCACGTTTTACAATGGTTTATCCACAAACTACAGTCCTTTCAAACAACTACCCACACAAAGGGGTACACTCTCAGGGATGAACGAATGAAAAAAAATACAATACGTAGCTATAGATTTAACTAGAATTAATAATGTTACATTTTATGGACACCAATCGTATATAAGAAATAAACATAAATTCACAAATTTTTGTGAATATAATGAATGGGTCTTCGCTGAAGTTAAATAAAAGTCAAATAATTTCAGGGACTAAACACAGTCAGGAATAGACAGCGGCCAGCTGCGTCTAAGTTGTACAGGGAGAATTTGGGACAACAGGAGGAGGAGGAGGTAGGCAAGTCATTAAAATGGTCTTGTTTTGCTTTGGGTCTCCGGCTGGTCCTCGCGATTTCAGCAACAGAAAGTATCTGATAATTATAGGACGTAACTATATCCCCAGATGTAGATTTCGAAACACCTGTCGAAGCGCCTTATATTACCACATTTGAAAGCGCGTAGTCCGTTACGCGTGTTTTGTCTTCAAAAAGATGTTTGAGCGCTAAGAGGATATTTTATCGTAATTAATTTTTTTTTTTTGCAACGGTTTGTTGAAAATTATGGCGGATTTCGCATCTGTAAATCGGTGCTAATTTGGATAAAAGTCACACAATGTGTCACAACAATTTATAAACTGGAACAGTTTCTAGTTGCCTATGGCATGCATCACTGGCTAAGATAAAGATGAATAATGTACTGGAAGAGCTGGTATTTCTTTATTAAACTTAATAATAACATGTCTGTTCTTATAAGGAAGAGGCTATTCTCATTAAGTAATATCAAATAACGCAATAATTGCCGAGCGCTCTTCTTTTAGGTTGTCTGTACATACGGATCAAAAACCATTGCATTGTACATCAGATGTCGTTAAAATTATTTTTCTAGTGTTTTAGCAAATTAATTTAAGGTGTGGCTCAGCAAAGTTTCTCTTACAAAAGAGAATTTTATTTCAATACAGACCTGGATAAATAATGGTTTTTAAAGTTTTGAAGAACTCAAATGCATTCGTTTAAATGCATTTGAAATCTGTGCATAAAAACACAACACTGTAGTTCGTCTAATAATGTGAATAATATAATTGTTCCTCAACGAATTGTTTGGTTATTGATGTAAAAATGCCTGTAATGTATTGGAACTGACATTTATTAAAGCGTCTTTAGCCTATTATTCCGTATTCAATAGCGATATATACAGAATATTTCAGTACATCCTCTACATTCGTTAATTTATCTATCTGGGAAGTGTGTCACGTTTCATAATAATAATTTTCTCTCCAGTGCAGAACGTAAATTCTTCAGCGAACAGTGAATTTGAAGTGGCCAATCTCCGAGATTTGAAAGTGGAACTTCAGTGGATACAGCGGTCAGGGCAAAACCCGGGTAAGGTTGGACCAAAACTCAATATACGTGCTTAACTGAGATGACTGTACTGACGAAGTGTGGTGACTGTGACTGTACTGTTTTTAAAGAACAAATATTTTCTTCTTCAGCATATTGATCAGAGATGCTTGGAAATTATATATATATATATATATATATATTTTTTTTTTTTTTTTTTTTTTTTTTTTTAAACGTTTTCATTCAACCCACACAGGGTATGATCTGTAAGAAATACTTCCTGGAATGCATCTGCGCTAATAATAATAATAATAATACGTTGTTAATGTTGTTCATTGGAAAGAAAACTGAAGTCCTTGCACAGCACTGTTGATGGCATGTAATGAAAATATAAGAACATATAATAATCACACCTTTGCAGACTACATAGCTGTAACAAATAATATACGTATAAAGGCATAAACACAGATTTAAATCACAGCTCATTTTTGTCTTTACTGAACGGAACACGAAATATTCAGGAAATTATTCGGTAAAACGATATTGAAACCATGTATAGCTTACATGTATGTTTGGGTAGTGTAAGGGATCCATTAAGTGCCATCACATATTGTCTTAAGGATGCAGCGACATTGTTATTAATGAAATATGACAACAGAGGTACCGATGAAGGACAACAATCACGAAGTGGGATGGACCATGTCAACATTCAACACAATATTTTGACAATGAACTAAAAAGAAACACTCATTTCCCCAAAGTCGCGTCGATTTCAGTCATATTGCTGTGATTAAGAGATATTACTATACAATGCAATCGCTATAGTGGTGTATCTTAAATGATTAGCCTACATAAATGCAATACACCTGTTTGTTAAACTAGATAGATATTTTAAATTAAATAAAGATAGTACTATTTATTAAGTACATCGTTCTGGTTTCTGAATTCATTTGCACGCTAAAGCATATCTGAAACTGATATCAAATCAGTCGACTTCCTGTAATAACAGTCCTTATGCTATACACAGCGAGGTATTAAAAAGACTTGATTTTGAAACTGAAAAAGCTGCTTTTCAAACTATAAAATAACATCTCCTTTTAATGAAATCTACGACTAACTACACAACATATAATTGACCTTTTACATATGCGTAATCTAAAATGCAACATACTACATCGTTCAATGTATATATTTTTTAGCGGATAAAATACCCTTTACATTGATTTTTCAAAGAAATTGTATTCAAGTTATCTGTAATTTAAACTCTTGAGTATTTTCTCAAGCTCTTTATATTTATATTGACTGGGAAACCACACACATAACTGTTCATTGTTTATTACTTCAAAATGACAGCGAAGGAAAGGGACACCAGCAGCGGCTATTCACCAGCTCAACTGTCAGCGGTCAACTGCTAACTTCCGCTCCGTCTTATTCAAGGATTTAGCCAAATATTTAGATAGGATAGAATTTTATATATGGAGCACGCCGCCTGGGTCCCTGCAGTTGCAGTCACGCTATATGAAAGTTGAAATTATTGTTGCAGGCTACTTTGACACCATTTGATTTATTATCTGTTAATTGATCTCAGGTCTTAATTAACATCTGACCTATTTTTTCCCAGAGTAGTGTAAAATAGGAAAGATAGCCATAAAATAACTGAAAAAGCAGATGATTTTGTGAAATGTATAGTTCATGATTATGTCAGCACTTCGTTCTGTGAATTATTATATACTACTGCGACAGGACAAAAAAACATGTGGGCCTACAATTTTTTTCTTTCTGTGATTAAATTACCAATACGATATTGAATCATACAAGAAAAGTATAACACAATTTATAGTAGGTTAATGCACTGTGTTTTAAGAACAGACTGTGCTTTAAAATTCGCGTCTTGTTAGTGTCTTTCGACCAACTTAATACCAAGGCGTTCGTGACTTAAAAATGTCATGAACGTGAACTAAAACGTTAAGAGGAAGTGGCGGAACGCATTAAATCTACGCCTGCGATAATGAGCTATGGGAGTGGGTTCTTTCTTCTATCGTGTTTCCACAAAACTTCTCCGCGGACCCCACACATACGCACAGTAGTGCCGACCACATAGCTTCCACGTACGCTCTACAGAAACCAAGTAAAGAAAGATCTAGGTACCATACGGATTCAGTAATGTAAATACACTTGAATTGTGTAGAGAGTTGAAGAAATTCTGTACTATAGGGGTGATTATGTTATCATAATATCCCGTCCCTCTTTATTCTAAATACGGATAACATTTTTACACAGCAAGTTTAGAACTGAACTCCAAGTAAAATGTCGACGCTGTAAAATGCATAAAACACCTCAGAGCTTCATGGTTCAGAAGCCGTCCTGAAACGGGCAAACTGAAATGATAAATTGAAGCCTGTGGTACGGATTTTATTGAACAAGCCATGCGTAAAACACACACGAAAGAGTGTAGAATAAAAACAGGATTGTGGGCAGCACAAGACTATTAATTTCACAAGAAATGTACAGCTATAAAAGGTCACTTGTTCTAACACACACACGCCAGGAGAAAAGCTGGGTGTGCTTGTGTTTGGGGCAGAGTGGGATGATGAGGTGTACACAGAAGGAGAGAGGGGGCAGGTTGTGTATAAAGATGTCTGTGTGTTTATGATGCGTGTGTGCTGGTGCATGTATGCGCAACATTCGGAGAGGTGATCAGTTTTTGCTTTTTTTCCAAAGGCAAACAGTTCGGTGTTGCAGGCGCTCTTCTTGGTTCCGCTGGCAATTTTCTTTCGCGTTTCTTCTCGCGTGGCATCTCGGCCTGGCTTGGTAGAAAAATGCCAAATGCATCATTTGTCGAAAAAAACAAGAGCCAGATTAAGCAATTCTTAAAATTCTACCAATAAACCAATTATTTTCAGACTTGTTGTTCTGATAACGCAATGAAGTCAATCACAGTTGCATTAAACAACACAATTTCAAAAATGTTTTTTTTTTTTAAATCAGCAAATAATCTGAGATAACCCATATGACTGAGTCACTTGTGCGTTTAACGAATTTACAGATCCACTGAAAAATGCGTGTGAATAAGAAATACGTAATTGATCCATAAAGCCAAAAACACAACTTCCTGCCCAAAAGGCCATATTGCGCGTAATGGGATTACACCCCTGTGTTCATTCATACAGTTTGCCATATTTATATGCAATATAAATTTCTGTTTGTTCCAGAACAAATGCGGTGCTTGCTATGCAATCATCTCGCTACGACAAATACTAAACATTGCAGAGGTTACGAGAAAAAGCAGTGTCTTGTTATAATTAGTCAATATTACCACAATACTAACCAATTTGATATCAGCAATTGGATGCGGATTGAAATATACAAATGTTAATCTGCACAGTATTATAAACGCACTCAACGCAATAAAATATAGGTGGAAAGCATAGTTTTTTTTCCATGCTCTAACCATTTCAGGCCTTCATCGGTTTTTGTTACACATGGATATTTGGGCAAGATATATATGGAGAATAGTATGACGAAACTTTAAACATTTCACCTTCAAAATATATTTACCAAATAAATATATTTTGAAGGTGAATATAACGGCATAACACATTTCTTAAACCTGACCAAAACCAAAGGAATTTGTAACGCCCTGCATTCATTTGCGTAATAAAAGTAACGTATCCACAATGTTGAAATGTCACATCCGTAATGGTAAAACGTGGTGGAACCAACAATGAACGAATGACAAAGCCCCAATTATACGTTTTCACCTGGTCACCTGTATTCTTCACTTTGTTTGTCCTCTTCATGCTGAACTTGAAATCAAAGGCACTGCTGTCCTATGTGACTGCGTTATCTGGACGGAATATCAAGGCCCTGTAGGAAATGCATTGGGCCATTGTTCAAACCTACGAGTGGAGGCGAAGTCTACCGACAGAGGTAATGATGAATCGTCTCCAGTACAGCTTGAGGCACCTGTTAAATCTAGCGGTTTCCGTACAAGGCAGTTAAAAAATGTTTTCTACCACAAATGATCTGTGAGATGCTGGGGAATGGTAGCTAACGTGTGATGCGCGCTGTCAAACGAGAGCGCTTGCACAAACGTATTCAAAAGCGTCTCCGGCGTAAGCACGGATGTACATTTAGAAGATGCTGCATAATGTTATATTAATTGCTGATTTTTTATTGGGATTTCATCTCGTGCATTTTGTATCATACATGAGGAGAAGGCTAAACAATGTCTTCAGTGTTCTGTCTGTAAAAAATAAAAAGCAGAGGCCTATAAAGGCAGAGGCCTTCGTCAGCTGCTAATAGACACACGTGAAGCATAGCCTACGTTTAAAACCAACGATGCTACTTTAGTAAAACAGCACAAAACATTTTATTTACCTGTGGTAATACGCTATGAAAATTATCTGGTTAGACAACGAACTGCATTATAATAATTGAAACTCGCTGTTGCCGAGACAACAGATACTCTAGCCCACATTAAATAAATAACTCAACGAATAAAACAAATAGCCTATTCATTAAAACAACACAATACAATTATTCAATTGTATCTCACAGAATTATTAACTTTTTGCTTTCTCAAACGGCATCAAAAGGCTGCGTTTCATTTTTCCAAAACGCCTTCATCACATTGATTTCATAATAAATAACAATTCTTCCGCAGTTAGTCAAAGCCAGAACATCTATCATTTGTGTCACCAGGCAACAAAATTTATATGCAGATCTACTAATCGCCCGTCGTGAACATCCCTTGGCACTGGAAACCAGGAAAAAATATTTGTGAATGAATTTCCACAAATCTGCCTTCTGCACGCGGCTATATGTCATTTACGACAGAGGTCTTAAGAAATGTAGCCTAATAAAAAGGTTATACGAGAAGGTAAAATATGAACTAAATCTCAACAGCTACAGTATTTTTATACGAGATGAATAACCAC
Source organism: Anguilla rostrata (assembly GCF_018555375.3). Lineage (NCBI taxonomy): Eukaryota > Metazoa > Chordata > Actinopteri > Anguilliformes > Anguillidae > Anguilla > Anguilla rostrata. Next base: position 7,451,244 of record NC_057942.1, on the reverse strand, counting down.
AAATAAACTTCTTACTATTTCAAATGGCTAATAACAACAGTGGAGTTCCTATGTAAAGTCAGCTATGTAAGTCGATGGAAACAAAAAAAAAAACAGTCTGTATCACTGTCGCTATAGGATGTGGGTCTAGTGCACATTGGCGAAATATGTATCCTATGTAGCCGATATTTTATTTATAGCCAATGTAGCGTGCTAGCCGGGGAAAATAATGCTAGAGCGACTATGCGTTTAATGGGTCCTAGAATTGCATCGAGTTTCACTGAACCGATGGATATATGCTGATTTCAAACTCACCAAGGCAACACTGTTGCTAAACAGTATCCAAATCCACTACCCTACGCCATACTGAATGTTTATTGCTCTATGAAGTGCGCATTAGGGCACGTCCAGAAGTTTAGGGGTAATACGGTACGTGTGGAGGCCTCGAGCACACCTGGCGCGTAGAGAGAGGCGCCAGCGAGAGTCAAAACAGGAAACGTGCCCGGTGCGGCATGCCCCTCCGAGGCCATTGCTTTGACTTAAAGAATGTACAGTAACAACCGGGTACCGTTATGTTTTAAACCGTATAGCCTATATTGATTGAGAGGAAAGAACGAAGTGTTTCAATACAAGTGAAGTGTATTATATTTAATTTACATGTTTGGACAACACTTGTGAGTAGCAATAATAATAATAATAATAATAATAATCAATGTACAGTTCCAGCATGCAACAAGTTAATTGTCACACAGGAATGAGCTATACCAGGCTAGAAAATAATTACCTTGCTACACGACAGCAAAAAATAATTATTTTTAATTATGGTTTGGGCATTAACAGAACTTGGGTTTTTTGAAAGCAACCAGTAGCCTATTATAGGCATTTTGATACTCTGGTAAAGCAGGTAGAGCGTCTGCACATAGGTAAAAGAGGAGAACATTTTATCTCCAGGCCGTACACGGCCGGTGTAGACTTGTTAGGGGCGATGCTTCACTGACAGAGCGTGATCCTGTATTTATTTTTTGGGCTACATAGCAAGAATTGATGGGATGAAATAAACATTGCGTGGGATCTGATAAAGACTACTGCCAAGTTCGCCGCATATCACGTGACCGTAGGATTTGCGTAAAAGACGAAAACTGTACCAAGGTGCGCCGTCTTTTAAGCAAGTCTGTTGCAGCGAGGACATAATTCGAGATGGTTACAGTTTACTTACGTGTGTATTTCAACCGGAGTTTGGCCACTTCAATCAAGGGATTAAGATCTGTTCTCACAATGCCAGACCAACTGGAGCGCAAAAGCAACAATCACTCCGCTAGTGTACGTAGGAAGTGTTGGCGCTTCTAAGAGGCAACACGGACGCTGAAGCGTCCAAGAAAATGTTTCAGACACATCTTAAGGCCCTCCAAGTATTTTTTTCTGTGCGCCCAGACAGAACTAAGACAATTTTAACGCCGTTCTTCTCAGTGGTGTACCTCTGACTGCGACCTCGGGAGAGCGCATTCCTCAAACTCTTCCCTTTTTATCAGGTTCTGATTTTTGTCTGTTATCACCTCAGTATTTACAAAGGATGCTTCCGACGTGTCAGTGACTCAGTGTGTTGCTATCAGCAGCAACATCAGATAAAAAAGGAAGACTTTGTGCAGGCTTTAAAGAACGACCGAGAGTGGTTAAAAACATTACATATCCACATTTTAAAACCAAATATCATAGCCAAAATTAATAAACGAAATGTGATCGCATGGTATCACTGATTTAAAATACAATTTAACACAATAAACAATAAGTGATCAATTGAAATCTGTATTAATACCACTGTCCCATAGATTACATAAGTGCGATAGCCTCAATTCAGGACAAATGTCTTTCAAAACAATGACGAATATTCTATTTCAAACCTTAAATAAGTACCCCAGTATTTGGCCTCGCGCCTTGCCATCAGTTTTTGTTCCTTAAACCCCATGGATATAATATTGTCCTTACCAATTAGGGGTTTAAAATGGGCCCGTGCTATTCTTAAAACAGATTAACACAGTAGTTTATTTGCGCTTGATTGCTCAAGGACAAATAGCCAAAACAAATAAAGCTAAGCAGAAAAGAAAACACCGTCGCCGCTAACTAGGTTATACCATTAGAGTCCCGCTGGCTCGGAGTGTTATTCAATCGCCGAAGTGTAAATTCGTTTCAATCCGGTTGCTATCACAGCAGCTCAACAAAACATAACTTTTGTTACTATTCATTAATTATGAACTTTGATAATCTGATAACCAGTTAGATACTGTAGCCGTGAGATAAAGGTCAAGTGTTTCAGCAAAGCGCAACTCTACTAAAGTTACACCGACGTGAGCTTCCCTGCTTATTCACTCGGTGGCAGTGAATCAGACCTTAATTTGCTGATTACTAATCACCCAATACCCAAATCGCATTTTAAGGCTCGTTTCAATGTGGGCAGCGTGTCAACAATAACGCATTAAACAAGATCAATAATAATATCACATGAAACGTATAGGCAGTTACAAAAAATATATGTCAAACATGACATAACTGCGTAAAGCAGACGTTAAAAAAGACCAATTTATATTGGACCTTACTTCAATTCGTATACCCTCACCAAATGGTTTTTCTTTTTTTTTTTTAATGACAGTTCTTCATTTAAAAAGACAGAGAGAATACACAATGGTGAAATCCATGCATCAAAATGTGACTCTGACGGGAAACAGGTCATCGGCTGACATGTGACCGCAATCTGATAAAATGGATAATGTCCAATTTGATTTAAGCCATTAGTATACATAACGACTAAATTAGATTAAAGCTACTGTGCACTCGGGCGAGTATAGGCGTATTATGGTTGCTGTACACATCTTAACTGTTGACAGCCGAAGAATCGGTGGCTATTCAGTAACATTAAGCTACATGACATCCACTTAAAATATATATCGACAGAGCTGTTGTTCATACACCGAAAAGGTAGATGCAATTTAAATCAATTAATGTATATTGACAATTAATCATAACATTCAATTAAAATGGATATGAATGAGATATTCCTGGTACTTGAAATGTATGCATTAATCAATAAATCAATAAATGCATAGTATTAATTAAATAATTGCACGAATTAAATTATAGAGGTAGGGTAAATATGATTTGACATTACCCAAAAATTACGCAAAGCCTTTCTCATAAAGGCATCTAATTCGGACAGGCGAACTATATCCCAAATCCCAACAAATGGACAATTCCTGATTTTCGAGCAGTTTCAGAAACTGTGCACGTAGTTTTTGTACAGTCAAGACGTGAAATACACAATTTAGAGTTAAAATGCAGCACTTTGAAGCCGGACATCCGCAATGACGTTCAAGGTTTTTTCGCAGTGAATTCAAATTTGGCACAGTGATTGACAAGGTCCTATTCAAATAAAACATCCCGTGGAAAGCGTGCACACTTTTTTCAAGCACTGTGCGGGAGGCGTGGAGCTCTCGCTTTTGACATTCTCTCCGCAGTAGCTTGTCTCCTCGAGGCAGAATCGCAAACTCTTATGACATCACCCAGCCACTGAATGGGGGAAGTTCTCGTTTAGAAACGAAAAAAAAGCTTTTTTTCTGTGGATAAACACTGTTAAGGTACGGGAACGCTTCCCGTGCCGTTTCAAAATGCAACTTCAATAGAAGATTACGCTGAAATGCTGACAGCTTTTTCTTGTCTGTGGGAATAATTTGTTTCGAAAACAGCGGAGCGCGCTACATCGCCAAAAGGCCGCGCAGCAGCGAAGTACATGGCAATTTAAAACTCTTGCAACGCGTGAACTTTTCCTTTTTTTAAGCAGGATAATCTTTCGTTTGGGGATAGCGCAGAAAGGCGGCAGGGGGAGACGACTTTTCTCGACTTGATTTCTCGCCTATGGACGACAGCAGTCCTCTCTCTCCAAAGGCAAATGCTTTCAGTATTGCCTCTCTAATTTCAGCGGCAGAGCAAGCAGGAAACGCAACATTTGACAAACACGGCACTGGCCCGGACAAGCACGACCAGCGTAACTGCCACAGATCCTTTAAAATGCACTACAGTACTGTCACCAGGGAAATGGAAGGTATGAATATGCTTTTTGTCAACAGCCTGTGAAACTACTATGCTTTACGTACAGACGAGTAGCCGCAGCCGCAAAGCGTAACATACAGCAGCGAGACATGACTGCTTACATACCATACGAATGACCAACCAGTTGCATCGGCTACTTCTCCTCTGCTTGTTCGGTGCAACGCACGGCTACAGTGTTCTGGAAACCATTGCAGTTGTGCATAGCATATTGCATTCATGTTATTAATATTCTTAATGCAGAACCATTAACGCTACGCAATGTAAGCAGTACAGAAACATATAGGTGATTTCAGAGCGGGGTATCAATTGGCTGGACGAATACAAGTTACAAGAAGGGATAAAATACTGTAAATGAACACCGAGTTGTTGCGGTTTGCATACGCAAATGCTTAACAAATGCACACGTTAAATGTAGCATAAAACATTATGCTGCATGTGCCATTATTGTCACTGGTTGCATGCTGATTCACTTTGCTTTTTGAAAGCTTACGGACTAATCAATACCGACACGCATGTGCTGCAAAACTAGAAAAAAAAATACGTTAAAAAGTAGTGAGGGGCGGGGGGTTCAATGGGTATGGGGGGGCGTATGATTGCATTCGCAAAAACTGTAGATAATATTAAATAATCATCAAAGTAGTAAAACTCCATGGTTCCCCGAATTAACTGTTTTACATTAGAGATTTAATGTGTAGCAAGCTCAATCCACAACGTTAAGGTGTTTGTTTGTCCGCGTACAATAGGTGTTTGTTTACCTTGTAAAGGGGCAACTCCGCCGTGCCAGCTAGCCTCTATTGTTAAGAGGAGGTCGATGTGGGCGATACCCTTATCCGAAAGTAAATGGGTGCCGGAAAACCCCTTAAACGAGGCGCACTTCTCTGTCAATCAGTCTCGTCCCAAGGCGAAGAAAGGCACATTACCTGCAGTTCCTTATCTAAATAGAAATAAGAACCGGTTTTATCGTGAAGGGGAGGCCCTATGTGAGAGATAAGAGAGAAGTCTGGATTGCAGCGCTGAACACACTGCAGCAGCGCAGCGCACAGGCCGCTTGGAACACTCACGAACGCAGTCAACAGAGAGAGGGAGAAAAAACAAGAGTGCATGAATTAACGCGCACTTATTTCTTTTATTTCTCGATTTTAATTTAAACCGAACTTAAATCAAACCGCTTTTCGGTTACAAAATGAACAGCGATCCGTAAGATAAGTAACGAAGGAATTCAAACTTTTTTTTTGTTTCTCTCCTGGAAGTTATTTTCTCGCTAGAGTGTCTCCGCGTACCGGCTGTGTGCTATCGCAGTTCTTATATAGGGAGCAGACATTTGAATAATAAGACTACCTTTACACTGGATACAACTCTGGGGGATTCATGGACAAGACTTTTAGACTCGGGAAACGGGAACTTCTTAACAAATGATCGCTTTGGCGGCTGCCCTAACACTTATTTGGTTGGTTCGTTCACACTAATCAAAGTTGTATTGTGTGTATTTTTTGCCATTGTTGTTTTTTTCCCCCCACTGCAAAGTATAACGTAGTAAATCGAGTTTTTGGAATGATTTCAGCAATATCCAGTCCGTGGCTGACGCAGCTGTCCCATTTTTGCGATGTTGCAGCCTTCACGACGAGTAGTCTGAGCAGTCTCAATACGCCGGGCAGTTATCACCTCTCTCCTTCCCCCGGGGACCCATATAGCCAGCATGAAACCCACTTTGAGCCCTGCTCCGCCGCGCAACACGGCTACAACTACTCGGGGACGAATCCGGTTCAGGCCCAGCAAAACGATACCGGGACATCGAACTGCTCTTCATCGTCCTCGAACTCGACGCCCAACAGCAAGTCGTTGATCAAAAAGAACCCGAAAGTGGCCAACATAAACGTTCAGTTGGAGATGAAGGCTCTATGGGATGAGTTTAATCAGCTTGGGACAGAGATGATCGTTACTAAGGCTGGGAGGTGAGTACAGTTTTTGTTTAACAATACTGCAATAATGCACCGTCTTCAATTCAGAATAAAAACCGTGAAACGATATATATCATTCAACAGGCATTTTAGTAGAGTAACAGCAGGCCTATAAGCGGACCACCGATCGTTCAAAATAATGCTTTGCACTTGTACAAAGAATGTTTTTTACGCACATTCATCATCATAAATTGTCCATCATGGTCTATTAAACATATTTTCACAATATGACAATTTGAAGCCTTGCGTAATTAAAAATATACCCATTAGTATACCCCCAGCGACGTCCTGGCATTTTAACGACAGAAAAGGTAGAGTCTCGCCAGTTTACAAATCTATAGTTAAAGGAAACAGAACAGGTAGGCCTTTCGAAAAAGGTAAACAATTAATCTGAACACAATTAAGACGTGTTATGTCCTATATTAAATATTCTATTGCACAATATAAAATCACTATCGACGTGAAGCCTATATAATACTATTTGACGGAACTCTGCTCGTTGGAAGGACTGCTACCTCTTATTTTATTCGTCCAAGACCTGGCAATTCTTTTTTGTCCCCTGTAGGGGACATGAGTCTCTGGTCTTAATGTCAAGAGCCATATATTCTACTGTGCTGAAATCTACCCTACAAGGTACATTCAATAAAATTAAATTATATTTTTGAAAATATAATACACTTGTATTATGTCAAAAAAATGTAAATACTTTTTAAAATTTCTGCTAGGTCTCAGGAGTATATATTAATGCATTCCCACTAATCTCGAATAGGAATATGCATGAATTTATTGAGTTATTGAGTTTCGTGTACTAAACTACATGTACTGCATATTTAATATATGGCTGACTTGAATTACTCAAATAACCTAGACGAAGCAAATAGACAAATGTGTTAAAAGACTAAATTAATCATCTCAAGTGTTTGGAGTATTATATGGTTATTTACGGTGAGGAAAATCTATGGTAACATGACTGACAGGTGTCCCATGATGTAAAAACAAAACAGTCAAATTTATAATGTGAGTTATAAAATGTCTACTGCACCCACTTCATTTATCAAAATGCCCTAACACGTGCGTGGGCAACGTTCTTGCTGAGCAAATACCTGATTGTAATCCGAAAAGTCGCTGGAACCAATCCAAAACACAGTGCAATCGTTTTACAGTGGGAAAAAGAATGTGCCAACTGCTATATTTTGGTTTTTTTGTGTGGAATGGGGAGTGCAAAATACTCCAGTTCCAAAACTACTCCTTAGTTATCGGTTGCGTTTTTGTTGGAAAGGCTGTATATTGTATAAAACTATAGTGCCTACAGATCTAATGTAAATAGCAGTATTAATTATTTACAAACATGATAATAACGAATACTGTTGCTACTATATTTCGTCGGTGCAACCGACTTCATCTTATAGACCATTCGGAAGCATAAAGCCATTACTAAGCAATTTTACAAAGCAGTACAAAACTGTTTGCCAGAAAGCTAGGATCAGCCCACGTCAAAAGAGTTTCTGATTTGTTTCTTGATTTAAAGTCTTTCTTCAAACTAAATTAATGTAACCCTGTCTTAATAGGCTACATGCATGTTCAGTGGAGATGAAAATGAAATTAAATGTAGTTATTAATAATTAAAACCATAGACTGTCGCGCTGCACAAGGAATGACGTCATATAATGTGCTTTTCCTTTTTTTCGTTTTCCTAGTCACAAACCATTAAAAGACAAATAACACAGATGGACCTAGAGACAAGAGAAAACATTTAAATACAGAATAAAGAAAACACAGAACATCCAGATGTACGGCAGCTGCAAAAAATCATTATGTTATTATGTTAAATAAATGTAACTTGATTTAAGTGCGCTACTATGAAATCTCGGCAGCAAAACCAGGAATTGCATAACATTTTTACAGGCCTAGCACGACGTCCACTCAATAAAAATAATTGACACTAGCTTAAAAGGTTCATTTTTATAATTGATAAAATAACATTAGTACGTTTGACTATTATCGTTATGTTCATATGAAATACACATGATATTTTTATTATGTTGATGTGTCAGTGAAAGGAAATAATCATGAGTTCCCTATTCCACGCTGAAAGAAATGTCTATGAAACAAAAAAAAAACAACTTTCCCATTAACAATACATTTTTTTTAAATTCTCGCTTTAAAAAAAAAAAGGCGCAGCCCCAGTTCCAGTGATAATTAAAGCAGATTAAATTGGACATTTATTTATGCTTGCTGTGACCTGCAGTAACTTCTGTTTATTCATGCGGTCGCCCAGCTTTTGTATGGCCTAGCGCGCTGAACGGGTCTTTACGACGAAGCACAGGCCTATCAGCCTTCGTCAAAAAATCAGCACTTTTTAATCATTATAAGCGTTTTCTTTTTTTCAGTCACGCGGACACATTGTCTTCAATATTACAAAAATGCGGTCCGTGATGCTTATTCCCATGGTGGACCCATAACAGTCAGACATTTTTATTTCAGATTGATAGAAATATAGCACAACGTTAGAATATGTATATTCTTACAGAGCGCTATTTATGCTTCAAGTAATTTCCAGTCACACTTCATTAAACAGCCTCCCCTGTTTAATCACATAAAATGTGCGTTAACGCATAGACTGTACAAAAAAATATAACATTGAGTCTTGATATACATGCTAAAACTCCAAAGACACTTTTACTGTAAGGCACGTGTCGCTTTTGTATCTTTAATGGGAACTCTAGAGTGACTGACGTAGGCATTTAACATAAAAATACAGTTCACTTCATTTAAAAAAAATCTAAGCAATATAAATTGCAAAATGTAAGATAAATCATGAAACGTATATTTATACAGTCAGAAAAAGTATGTTAAATTCATTTGTTTCTGTGCGGTGATCACAAACTATAGCGTGCACAAGCAAAACGGAGCGCTTGCCCTAAAATATGACCAAGGCATTCTGTATATAATCCCGTGCACACTGGAATGCGTTGCAAAACCATCGTGAAACTTGAAAGTGTTTATGGTCAATTTTGGGGGGCATTTCCCTAGTGAGAATGACAACTTTTGGCCTTAAAAGGGGATTTGCTTAAGATGAACGATTACTCTTCCTGTCAGCCGCTCCGTTACAATGTGCAATTGAGACACTCCCAATGTTGATGTTCATTTTGGTCGACTGGCAATCATCCACGTTTCTCCTCAACGTTAAAGACGTTAAATAAGCCTTAATTAAAGTGTGTTAAACTACAAAACAAGCAAACTGAGTGCTTTGCCAAACTCGTGGGTTTACAACTGTCGCGTTCTTTTGAGTTTGGAGAACATAAAATCTACTCCTTTGTTAGTGAACTCGAGACGAAATACAGATTTCTACAGACTTGTATGGATACCATATGCAATTACCGCATGCGATGTATGCAGTTTTGATTGAAAGCATTTAATGTATTTTGCCAAAAAAATATAAATAATGAAAAGCCGTTGTTATAGGAGTAGGGGGATATATAAATGCATTCCTGTGCTCAAATAAATATAAACAAAATACCCCGCAGCGGCCTTCATTACAATTCGATGGTTTTACGTGAAGACTGACATAAAATATTTAAATTAGCCTCTCACGCAGGATGGAGAAAATGTCCATTTGTAGTTTAACAGCAATTGAAGCACGCAACCTGACGTTTTCTGTCAGGTTGTTAAAGAAAATGAACTGGACAGGCCTCGAGGCACTTTCAGTCTTTCGGATGCTACGTTTACCTGTCCCCTTAACACTGTGATAGGGTAACAGCCAGGAGACAATCTGTCATTTCAGCTGCGCCGAAGAACAAGGTTACAAGGAAAGGCACTTTAAATGCTACTTAAGCTTCACCTATCCAAAACCCCAAAGCTGAATAGGCCCGGCCATGTTAATAGAGCATTATTTTCAGGATCACTTTACCCGATTCGACGGATGAAATGCGCTTACTCAGGTTTAAATATCGCATTCTAAAGACTCAAATGCGCGTCGTGCTGCATATTGATAGAAATTTATGCGCTCCTCTGCAAATTACAAAACGTTCTTAAACAAAAATAAATTGATGAAATATATCGTTACTGGGGAAATTATTACAGGGACAACTGAAACGTCTCTTATGGCCACAGAGCCTACGCGGCCGCATTAATTTTTTACCTGCTGCCCTAGACGGGTGACAGGACAGGCAAACTGAAGACCGGAATTGCAGCCACAAGCTTACACTTTCTTCATCTTCATGAAACTCACTTAAAAAAAAAAATTGTTTATTAAAAAACTACATGGTACCTAATGGTCGCCTCACAATTTAAGCAGAAGAGAAATTGTATTTATTTGCCAACTAATTTCCTTTTGGAAATAACGTTATTTAGCCTATAAGGACACATTTTTGCATCGCATTTATAATCACGTAACTTGAACATATAGAGCCGCGTGAAAACTATTAGTGATTTGTTAAAAGTTAAGACAAATCAATTTGGGCTTAGAGTGAATTCCTAAGTCAGTATATTGTCAAAAATACGAATCGAAAATTAATACAACATTTGATGTAGCCCAGTAATAATTTTAGTTATGATTATCGTAAATTCCTAGTTTATGGGTTATCATCCGTTTTTTTAATCATTCTGTATGCTTCTCACTTGGACGCTTATGAGCATAAATTCCTCACCATGTTCAAGGAAATATGTTTATTTTTATAGCTGCTGTTCATGAAATAACATTCCATTCATTTTAATGTGTTTGTTAAAATGACGAGCCCTAATGTATAAAATGATATTGATAAGCGATACATAGGCTAGGCTCAGTCAGTGACTGGTCATTATTAACAAGTGGCGATATCAAAACGTACAGCTACAATTTTAAACATCTTTCTTGAGACATGTTAAATAAATATATAATCGTGCATGTTTATATCCGTTTCAGGAGAATGTTCCCTACATTTCAAGTAAAAATCTTTGGAATGGATCCTATGGCAGACTACATGCTCCTAATGGACTTCCTACCAGTTGACGACAAGCGATATCGGTAAGTTCAACTGAAAGTCACGACGAAAGTAACACACTTCTGGACAAATATCGACCGAGGAATTTCGGCTATTGAATGAGTTTACCATTTTCAAATTTGTGCTTTCTCGTGCATTTTTATAGTCAACGAAAACTTAAACCTTGCAATATATTGAGAATTCAGAACTGTTGTAAGGAATGCAAAATGATGCAATTTAAACTGTACATTATTCAGCTGTAAAGACCGGACGCATGTTCTCATGAGTAGCCTACCTATACGATGCTGTCTTTAATTCGATTTTCTGTCTTTCTTTCTTTGTAAAAAGGTATGCGTTCCACAGTTCCTCCTGGCTGGTAGCTGGCAAGGCGGACCCGGCAACTCCCGGAAGAGTGCACTACCACCCCGACTCCCCCGCCAAGGGCGCGCAGTGGATGAAGCAGATAGTCTCATTCGACAAATTAAAACTCACTAACAACTTGCTGGACGACAATGGCCACGTGAGTATATATTTGCGATAAAATGAAGGCGACTGTGCCAAATAGCGTACTGCTTGGGATTTAGTCAACAAATGTATTTTTTTTTTTATTTCGCAAAGGAGTTCGATATTCAATAATTCCAGCAATAAATTATTATCAGCATTGCTTGCACCTCTTTGTAGGCGAATATGTTTATCACGCCGTGAGCAAAAACACTGGTATCCAGCTGTAAACATTAAATAGCTGTATAAGAAAATTATGATTTAAGTTATGATTCAAAATAAAGAATGGGGTATAATACTTTAAGCTCAAAATGCAGCTGGAGTTATTCCACAGAGGCCTAACAGAACAGTCAATTTAACGTAATTTACTGAGCATATATCAAACATTCAAAATAAAGCTAAATGTTAAACTAAAAAGGAGACGGGTTTCATTACTAGTACATACGAATAAAATGGGTTGCCTTACAGATAATGTGAGTGCGAATATGCGATTTACGAGCTCCATTTTTATGTCAACAAATATGAAATACTTTTGAAACCACACCATTGGCCCACCTTGCTTGATGATGAATTATGGGTTGAAGTACAGTGATTAAGTGTACTGTAGCATAACGTGTTATGTTGGTAAAAAGAAAAACATTTTTGTCTCCGCGTTTGTCTCCTAGTTTCTGAACCTGTGAACTTTTTTCCCTGAGAAAGCAATGCCGTTAACACACTTGTCTCTGTTTCAGATTATTCTCAACTCCATGCATAGATACCAACCGAGGTTTCACGTCGTCTACGTGGACCCAAGAAAAGACAGTGAAAAGTACGCCGAAGAAAATTACAAGACGTTTGTATTCGAGGAGACGAGGTTCACGGCCGTCACGGCCTACCAAAATCACAGGGTAAGCATTAGTACCAATATTTGCCATTAATCTCGCAATTGTCAGCAATACACGCTGGCTACGTTTGAGAGTAGAACTAAGGCTTTTATTAAAATGCTGCCAAAGAAATTACATTAAAAGCATGACAGGAGCAAATCTTGTGCAACTGATTTTTGATTATCTAATGTTGAGAACTTATTTAAAACCAGCCTCGCATGCATCTAAAAATGTGTCATTAAGACCACGTGTCGTTCTTGTGCTTATAATAACTATAAATATTAAAACCAGAAAATTCCCGTTTTTAATATTTTCAGTTATAAGCACAGAACAACACGTGGTCTTAATGACACATTTTTAGATGTATAGCCTGGTTTTAAATTAAAACGTTTTCCACAATAGATAACCAAAAAACGACAACGCCAATCTAGTTCCGCTTCAATAATCAATTTCAAAGGGAGTGTACAGAAAATTGACGACCATAACAAACCAAATTTTAAACAGCGTCAACAACCATACTTTTGAACCGGTTCCACAAGATTTTTCATTTGAGTTTAGTCGGCATGAGCGGATTTATAATAATAATAATATTATTACATCACTGATTGCGTTACACAGAAGTCAAACCACGAACAATCAAAGCTAAGTGCTCAGAGGGTTCCTGGCATGCTGTTTTGTGTATACAAGTAGCCTAATTATTGTCCACGTGCACGCAAAAGGGTTTTGTAGAAATCTAAAATCACACACTGTGGCGTAGGTGAAGACAGGAAACACAGAAGAAATAATTTTCCATGCAAACAAATAGGCCGTTATTGACCTGAAACGCACTACTGTCAAATTAAGAAATCGACGATAAATAAATAGCCCAAAAAGATGCATAAACGCATGAAATAAAACAAACTGGATTGAGACGTGCAAATATTCTTTATCGCGTTTGCTGGCGGGTGTGGACGGCACATTGATGTTCTTAACAAACATGTAGGCTAAGGCTAGTCAACCGAACATTATTTGTAGCAACAGATTTATGTCTGTAAAGCCAATTATAATGTTGTACAATTGATCTTCAGGTTAATTATGGAACTGATAATTATGACAAAATCGCCGTTCATTGTAATGACTTGAACAAAAATCTGTCACGACGGTCAATGCAGTGGCCGAAGTCATCCTCGAATAAATTGGATTTTTACCCTAAAGGCTGGCATTTTACTGACGGTCGCCCCCAACAGCTGCCTCGCCTCGTTTCTCTCCTCGTATCTGTCTTTCCTGTTCTTTCTTCTATCAGTTTGACCCCTCGGTCTCAACTCTCACCGAAGAGCTTTAAGTTTGTTTTTCAACACATTCCGGAAATCCACGACCACATAACTTTATCCGTGGACGCGCAAAACGTTTAGTCTAATATAAAAATAAATTACACCGACAACGATATAGCCAGCCGTTTTTATAATGCATAGCTACATTTATGCAGCCATAAAAATACATAACACTTTTTGCATAATGGATTTAATTTCTGATATAGTAGCGGTGATTTGGGCTTTTAGAATCTTATATAGGCTACAATACTCAAATAAAAAAAATGTTCTTAAAAAATCGCTTTACTGCCCAATGCAGTTCCAACACTTTCCGGTATAAGGTGGCCCTGATTTAGAAAACAATACTAAAGCTACAACTATCATATGAGCATCTCTGATTCATTCACAAAGTTTTTTTTTTTTTTGTATGTTTGTTTGCTTTTTTTCCACTTTTGTAAAAATTAATTTTCTTGGTTTTAGATCACGCAGTTGAAGATCGCCAGTAACCCTTTCGCAAAAGGATTCCGGGACTGCGACCCAGAGGACTGGTGAGCCACTTAATATTGGCCATTGAGTTTAGGATTGTTGTTGGTGAGGCATTTCTACAAAAAATATTTCCGTATAAATAGTTGATTTTCCCCCATTTTATCCAAAGCCTTGCCGACTGGTCTTACCGAGTTCACAAAGTTCTGGAGTTCGTAAAGTTTTAGAGTTTTTGGAGTCTATCCACTAAAAGTAGAGTATTTTGAGGTCACAGTATTTTGGAGAGATGAAATGTATGTAGAAGATATTGGAAAGCTCCAAGGAATTTCAAAACCACTCACATTAATCCTGAAGCCTCTGGTAATCTCAGCGTTTTAAATGCTGGTCACAAACAGAAATTTGTGTCAGATTTTGTGAAGGATTGATTCGTTCACATTAAAAAGTAGCCCAAACACTCTGTTCTCTTACCGCCAGCCAAACACACATTTAAAATAATTCCGCACCCTTTTTTTTTTTTTCCCTCCACCAAAGGCCCAGGAACCACAGGCCCGGATCGCTGCCAATAATGAGTGCCTTCGCCAGAACAAGGAACCCCATGTCATCGCCCACACAACAAAACGGCACAGAGAAAGGTCAGTGGCTCGCCCTTTTACTTTTAACCATCGAAAATATCTCGCTATTGAGAATGAAGCCACCGAACCCGCATGCTTGCACCTCGGATCTGTTCTAACAGTTTCAGCATTTTGTCATAATTCAAAAAAATGAAAGTCAAACCGAAAGTGAACAGACTTTCGGTTTGCATCAGGAAAGGCACATTGTGTTTTAATCATTTGTATAAGCAAGGTTCGCGGTGAGGAGATTATTTGGGCTTTTGTGCTCTGCCTTGCTCAAAAAGTAGCCAAACTGCTCAAACCACAATGTTTTGAAAGCCGTGACTACCTGGGTTGGAGTGAACTCCTTTTGAGTTCGGTCTATTCAGGAAGTTATCTGAAATTTGATTGAGGAATCGTCATAGGCGGTTGAGGGCATGTCCCCACCCCCCCGATTCACGATTTAAAATTTGAATTTATTTTTGCAACTGAAACTGACCTCCAACCCCCCTTGACCTTTGCCAGACTGTGCGGAGCACCTGTCTGACTTTCGGTTGTTATCTCTCTCTGCACCAGAGGACAGCAGGAGGGAGTACGACCGAGACCCCAGCGGGACCCCCATCCACGCCGACCCCGCCCATCAGCTGATGTCACGCGTCCTCAGCCCCGCCCTCCCTGTCCCGGGGGGGCTCCACGCGGTCCCGCTCACGGCCGGCCGACCCAGCCCCCCCCACGAACTGAGGCTGGACGGACACCCCCAGCCGCCGGACACGCTGCACCACCACCCCTACAAGTACCCCACCACCTACGAACACTACCTGGGCGCCAAGGCCCGGCCGTCCCCGTACCCCTTGCCCAGCATCAGAGGCCACGGCTACCACCATCACATGAACCCCGCCGCGGCCAACATGTACACCGCCACCAGCGCCCCGGCCAATTACGACTACGGACCCAGATAATGACTTCACTTTTTCGGGGGGTTTGCCTCGTTCCCTCGCTCGCTCGTCGGCATAGCGACCTGGAAAGGCGGGGGCGGGAAAAAAAAACCAACCGAAAACACACAATTTGGGGGGAGTGGACAGAAAAAGGAAAAACACACACTGCTATGCCTGCATGGTTTATGCAGAATTAGGTGAGAAGGAGGAGAAGAAGAAAAAGAAAAAAACCTCCCTCTTTCTCTCCACTGCAGCGGACGGATAAAAAGCCAGCGGTATTTATTGAGCGAGGCACGCCGTGTTCGCGGGGAGAGCGGGTCGACCGTCTGAGCCCCACCTACGGTCGCCCCCTCCCCCCCCACCACCCCCACCCCCCAGTACTTTGAATCGTCAAGGTGTCGGCCGCCTGTCAACCGGGGGACGACAAACGGTGAACTTCCTTTGCCGAGAAGACCGGAGGACGCTCTTATGAACAGGGAATACTGCATTATCACGGACTGGAATTTCATTTTTGTGTTGGATGCACTTTTTTTCTTTTTTTTTTTTTTTTGCTTTAAAAAGTAAGCCATATGTTATATTACTCCTGAGCCCAGCAAGCTTCTAGATAGACAAAGGTATCTGCATGTTGAGCTCACCAAAGGCTTTTGAGATGCCTTTAAAAAAAAAAAAAATTTTGTTTGCAGGAAAAAAAAAAAAAACAACCATTTTGGACACCGTGGGACATCCCAAGCTGTACTGAGATCAGCTTGTGCCACGGCACTAATTTGCAGCGAATCCGAGAAGTAAACAGAACGAAATCAAAAGACTTTTTTTTTTCCCGTGCTGTAACTGTAAAATAAATATTAAATCCTTTACTGTACATGACACGCATGTATTCTTACACCTCATCTATTTAATCCCCCCCTGCCCCACGTTGACACTGCAAGGCAGGGAAAATTGATCACCTCTGTTGGATTGCCTGATCGTGATATTATTGTTCAGTTTGACCTGGTATTAATTGGTGCTTGATGTTATAATATGAGGAATCCAGGTCTAGTCTGTAGCTTGAAGCACTTGTATTTCACGCAGAGCACGTGGCCGTTGGTTTGGTATTTTTTGGGTGTTTATACATACAGGGGTTTCAAACAGATGGCCGATGAGCCACAACATTTTCAAAGACCGCACATTTACATGTACCACTCACAGACAGATCGTATTGGTTAAGATAGATGTACTTTTGCGTGTGGGTGTGTATGTGAGTGAGTGTGTGTGCGTGTATACGCACACACAAGGCAAAATTCCTTACTAGTACATGCCATTCCCAAGGTGATTTCCACCGACCATTTGAGTAGCTTAAAAAAAAAAAAATACAGAATGCTTTTACTGGACCGCAATTTCAAAAATGCCAGAACAGGTTTCATTTAAATCAGATTAATTATTTCACAACAAAGCCTAAAAATAATCATGAAGGCAGAAATAAGGCCTGACATTCTGCCAGTGTAAGACAGGAGTTGGGGTACAGCATTCCTCGTTAATATTAATTTTGGGTGGTGCTTAGGCCTGTCCCTTGTACTGGTTTTCCGGCCCAAACATTTGAAATCGGTATTGTTCATTCACTCTAGAACCCTTGTCATCCATACCAGAGTCATATAGCAGTACATTTTCAATTATTACAATTTACAGATCCATTTATTTACTTGGAACAAACACAATTTTAAAAGGAAAATCTTTCTATAAAATTAGAAACACAAACACATAATAATGGTACTTACTGGTATAAAATATGAATATAAGTCGAAATTAGGTCTCTATAGCCATACCAGTTTTTATTTTCCCCTTCTGGCAAGGTTTTAATCAGCTGATACTGGGGGAAAAAATTAAGCGAGTACGGCAGGGAACAGACGCAGACAAGTATAGATAGCTATAGCCTATAGGCCTGTGCGTAGGTAAATACCGCTGTTTATATTACAAACTGGATTCGTTGTAACACGATTTTTATGAATGTTTTGAAAAGAACGTTGCCGTCAGGCTTTGATTAATTTACATTCGGCACCAGGACCGCGGAGCCTAACCCCCGTGAAACGAACGTTTTTCACCTATATCCTTCGTGCATCTGTTGCACAGACAACACGGAAAGCTGACGGTGACTGTTTTCAAAAGGACATCGACGCCTGACCAACTTCCTTTCGCGGCCCACCATAATCCCCACCGCACACAGATCAGCACAAAAACTCTAAACGTTTCCCCCCAAAAGACATATTTTTCAGCGCCAGCGGCAATGAGCCCGTCACGCATTATATTTAGATTCAGGTCTCAGAGGTCAAAAGCAGAAATCAACAGACCTTTGCAGAAGGTTTTCTTTCTTTGAAGTCTTGAAGAATGATTTTTTTTTTCTTCCAAGGACGGAGCTTGATGTTATTCCTGTTGTGCGAAAACAAATATCTCGACGATAAGTCATATTTAAAATAGGAAATGTATAATAATTTAAGAATTGCTTTTTTCCGTCGGTGCAGCTGGCGAGGTGTGGTAGCGGAAGGTACATCCAGGCCCTGTTTGACCTCTGACTGCTAATGACTTTCTGAGGGGTCAAAGGTTAAACAATGTTTCCAGCGGTTAAAGTGAGGCTAATTGATCGTATAATTTCTGTTCAGGACGCAAAGGCCTGCAGCCAATGCATTCATTCGTGTGGGATTCAAGGACAAATATAAAAGCTTCATTTTCAGCCATTTAAATAAATATAAAAAATTAAATATTAAATCAAACCACTGGCAAATAACACTTATTGCCAATAATACGACTAAAGTAGTTATGTGAAAATACATAATCATGCAACTAAATTAATATGACACACTGCACGACAGATTACGCTACTACAAATAGAATTTTTGTTGTCTTTTCTTTTTATTATTATTGTTGATCCTATGTCGACCATTGCCAGAACAGTGGTAGAATTTAACATTTTCACGTAGCCGCTTTACGTTTACAAAATGTCAATAAATGTACCAATTATATATAATTTCGTTTTTTTTTAAAAAATGAAAAGTGTTTAATACAATTTGAAAATGGAAATTATTTTATTATTAATTCGTATTTGATCGCTCTTGAAAAATACGGAGCTTTATAGTCTACTATAAACGTACTTTCTGTGGGAAAATCCAGGGTATATTCCACTTGTCATTTGTAACTGATACGAACTGGCACAGGCAAACAACACGGATTAAGTCAGAGTATACCTGATCGCCTCTACAAATCAGAGTTTACTCTATAAAACAGAAAATATCACCTGAAAATACAGAAAACTAAATTGAAATTATTTTAAACAAACAATAAATACGTTTTAAATATAGGCTACATGAAATGTAATTTTGAAAAAAATATATATATAATAGCAATTGAAACGAACATAATTTATTTTATTTTTTTAATGAACAGCATTTTAATTATTTTCTTCTTAATAGTAGGCCTACAGAAGTTTATGAAAAGTAATCCAAGCGGATTTTAAATTAGGCTACATTATTTTTATTACTACATGACGCGATATTCTTTTTAAGATAGTAAGGATAAGGTTAACCCATGTTACGTATGAAAAAAGCCATATCTTTTGGGAAAGACGATGGCTCATATTTCCCGATCCGGGATCATTTGCGGTTCCTGTGCAGCACGGACAGGAAGAGGCAGTCTGGAGATTTGAGGCTCCCTTCGCGTGAGCCGAGACCCGGGCTGAACGGAATGAGAGCTCGCCAGTCAGGAAGACGAGGACAGCGAGACCCAGGGCTCTTCCGCTAGGCCAGCCCAGCTGTGTTTGTTCTCATAGCAACTCGCCCTTGATGTGAGGCCAGCGGCCGCCCAACCTGTGCCACCATCCGACGGAGACGGCTAGCTGGGGGGCAGCAGGTGAGGACAGGGTCCATGGCCATCTTAATGAGGACTGGTGGCAGCTTTCACACAACAAAGGACACGGCTCCCACCACGAGGGGTTATTTATGTGGTCGGACCGCAAATTATCACCGCCGCGCGCAAAAAAATACAGTCGTGCGTGCGAAGTGGCTTCCCCAGCATCACAACTGCCTTTTGTCACCCAAATCCCAAGAGGTAATGACGGAAGGGCGATTGGCTTTAATGTGGACACATTTCACAGGACGAACAAGCACTAATAGGTACATAATATCTTGAATTTATTATAGGCCTAGTGAAATATGTTTGTTTAAGTATGGCCATATTTTTATTTCAATTCGAGGTATTCATATATAAAACAATGCGACACATTTCCTGTTATAAGCCTAGAAAATGCGCGGTTCATGACCTCACTTTTAGCTTAAAAAATCGCTTTGCGAGTAACATTAACATAAACATACAAAGTCCCAAATGTTCAATTAATTGGTGAACTGTACAAATTAGTTTAGAAAGGACGCCAGCTAGAGGAAACTTAGAGTAAAACAGTATCACAACGCGCAAATCCAAATTCAATCAGTTGATCATGACACAAGCAGCTAAAACTCAGTCCGGTTTATTCAACATACAAGACAACACGGAACATAAAAAGAGAGAATCAGTTCAGTGATTTCACTGTTTTTTCACGTATAAAAATGTGATTTAATTAAAATGTAATTAGATTTTAAATCGAATTTGAAAATTTCATATGTCTAATGCCGAATCACCTGCTCAGATTCTTGAACTTCATATATATAATTGAATACAATTTTTTTTTATTTAGTTATAGGCTGTTACTTCATAAGTTGGCAAAAATTAACAAAAATAAAATGAAGAGCAAAATATGTAGCGCTCAGACTGAATCGACGACTGTTCCAGTTCATGTCATATTTGTGGAGAAGTACCCAGCCAACGAGGTGCTTGTCCGCCTGTTTGGAGCACCGTTCGTATATTATCCTTTGGGGCGTTCAATAATAAACAGACACAAATCCAGGGTTATTTACACGTAGAGTTCCCCTCAGCTCTCCAGTATGTTCACCTATACTGTTTATTGAACAACCTATGTTTTTTCAGGATTCTGAATGTGCCTTTCAAATGTGTTCCTATTGCATTGACATTACACCAAAATGCATTTGAAAATTGTGAATGTAGCATATTTTATTAAGTTTAATTTTATTTTATTAAACTTACTTTATTAAGTTTTAAAAGGAAATGTGCACGGAAAAGCCTCAAGCAGCCACAACATAAAGAGACTTCTCGTAAATATAAAAGAAATGTAAACAAGTCAATATGAAACCATTGTGAAGGAAATGTTTTGCATTCACAGAAACGGCTCGCCCAAAATTATAGCATGCCAGAGTTTTAACACTGCCATGAAAAAACGACGTGTAGTGAATGATAATGTACACCAAAGCGATCACCTGACACTCAGTGGCACCTGGAACATGTGTTGTGACAAGCAGGCCTTCCAGAGGAACTTCAGTTTGCTTTACCTGTGTGTACTTTTCTTCGGCCGAGTCTTCGCAGCTTGCCATATCTCGAGACTGATATTAAAAACAAGCGCGCGGCATACCTGCGGGACTCGTTTACTTTAAAAGCGCTCCATGTGTTTCTCATTTTCCCCCGGCTATTCGCGGACAAATGATACATATTGTTTATATTCCGTTTTCTATCGCTGACTGACTATGTTTTATGGTGAATATAAAAACAGATCAACACCCACGTAGCCACACGAAGCTTTGATATTTCGTTCAAATGATTACGAGCGTACACTATGTTCAGATGTTCCCCTCAAATGAAACCATGGGGAACAGTTAATTTTTACAGTTTGTGTTGCTCAAGTTGTTACTGATGAAAAACATTAAATAGCTTCAGCTCATACAAGCACACCAAGTTCACCATGGGCTCCATAAAAAGGAATGTGACCAAACGTAGCTGACTGGAAGACAACACTGACTACCTTAGACTAGCCTACCATAGCCTATCAGACCAAATATCGGGAGGACTTTGCCACCATGACCCGTGACCTCCAAGGCCACAGTGAGAGGAGTGTCAAAGGAGGGAAGGGATCCTAAACGTCCACCAGACATTCAGTTTCGTGTTCGTGACACCGAAAGTCCCACCTCCCTCCCGTTGAAGTCAAAACATTCCAAGATGATGCGTCTTCTAACAATTAAAGTGGTATAACGAAGTGATCAAGAACAACACCGAGGCAAAAGACGTTCCACCAGAAACTCGTGTAGCTAAAAAAAGTAGGGGGGGGGGGCGGGGGGGGCAGGGGGTAGTGAGGCAAAGATTGCAGCAGTCGAGTATCTGGTGAGTCTAGAGAATCTTTAGCGTACGGCTCCTCAGGCCAAAAGGACCGCTCCAGCTGCCGGGCAGCGACTCCTCCAGGGTTCCTCTCCTTTTTATTGACTTCCTAAATGATCCATTATGAGGCTGATTTATGGGGCTTCCTCCGGCGCTCTCTCTCTCTCTCTCTCGGCCGCGGGGGCTCCCGTTAGCCGCGCGCAACATCTGCAGCGATCGCGGCGCACTCGATCCGTCAGGAGAAAGGACGGAAGCCCGCCCGCCTGCCGCTGCTTTTGTTCCGCGTTCAAAGTCCTGCGAGAGGAGAAGGAAACTATTACGGATTCTCGAGGTCACGACGGAGATCACGGACAAAGGTGGGGTGGTTTGGGACGGGGGGAAGGGGGCGGGGGGGGGTTGAAGGTTCCTGACAGCGGGTTAATGAAATGAACTGTTTTGTCTTTCTTTCCTCTCCCCTCCAACTCGTTTCCATTATTCGCCCAGGGCCCGAGTCTTTGATTTTCCCCCCTTCTCCGTTCCAGCCCAGACCGTCCCGGGAGACGGGAACTATATGAGGTAGAACGTCTGTGCCCCATTTGAGGCCCTGGTCTGCGTCCCGCTCCCTACCTCCCTCTCCTCGCACCGCGCACCGCCGCCGCCTATTATTAGCGACGCTACAGAGAACGCTAGCGCTAAAACACAAAAAACTTTCCTATTTTTGCTTTCGGCGGTCCCACAACAATCAGAGGACTTGTTTGTGAACAGGGACCGAGATCACACAAGAGGACGGATTTGGAAAGAGGAGATTGTTATTCTTGACAGAGAGAGACCGCGGACCCACAGTTCGCTCGGGACAGCCCTGCGCGAACGCGCAAGTTGTACCGACCACAAACGAAAACAGTGGGGGTTTTTTTTTTGGTTTTTTCTTTCTCGGGACAGGCGAAAGGTCTCCTGCGTGCCACGCCACGGTCGAAGCGGTGTAGACGTCAGGCGATTCTGGCTGGCGAAGCCGACGGTGACCTTATCCCCACGCCTGCAGGATGGATTTCAAATTTGCTCTTCGAAGAAACTGGCATGAAAATCACCGCAGCCCAGAGCAGTGGAAAGCAGAGGTGAACCAGAACACCTATCTAGCGTACCTAGTTACCTGTTCCTCTGTGTGCACTGTAAACACACACACACACATTACATTACAGGCACTTAGCAGACGCTCTTATCCAGAGCGACTTACACGACTTTTACATAGCATTTTACATTGTATCCATGTACAATGTACTGAAGCAATTCAGGTTCAGTACCTTGCTCAAGGGTACTACAACAGCAGTGTTCCTACCCAGGAATCGAACGTATGACCATTCAGTTACAAGCCCAGTTTCTCACCCACTGTGCTACACTGCCGCCCCTAAACACACACACACAGGTGTAGCAAACTCAGTTCAAACAGTGCCAGTGTTCACCACAGGAACAACAAAACAAACAGAAAAAAGGTCTACGTTCCTTTATGAGAGAACCAGAGCATGAAGATGCTCCAACAAAGGGCGATTTCTCAATACATCTGTCTGTAACATGCAGGGACTTCACTTCAATTCAATTAGTACAATTAGACTTTTCAGACACAGTCACAAAGAGACTTCACAGAAATGGGAAACGGGAAAATTGGTAAAGACTGAGCTTGAACCTCCATAAATCCAGGAAGTGAGGTGAAATTCTTGTATGTGAAGGGTTAAAAGTATTTTGAATAATGATCTGACCCAGACTGTGACCCTTCCTCTTGTACGGTCAGTGCACGTGCACCACATGCAGCTGTTAGCACGTTCTTAGTCTTTAACTCTCAGCGGGCCGCCTGCTGTCCAGGGTTCCCCTCCTACGGGCCGCTCCAGGCCGCCCTCCTACGACCCGGTCCGGCCCCCCCTCCTATGATCCACTCCGGTCTCCCCTTCTGGGGCCCGCTCCAGGGTCACCTCCTACGACTTGCTCCGCCCCCCCCCCACAACCCAACCCTCCTACGAGTTGCTCCGGCCCCCCCCCCCACAACCCAACCCTCCTACGAGTTGCTCCGGGCCCTCTGTCAGCGACAAGCGTGGGCCGGGAGAAGTTCCGCCGTCAGGGGGCTCAGAGGGCCCTCTGATCGTCCGCAGGCCGCTGGCTGACGGGGGGGCCTTAGGGGGGGAGAGATCTGGGAAGAGACGGGCCGTCCCGGCTGCACGGACTACTGCGGGGATGAAAGGGCTCGCCGGGGGAACGGTCCCGTTCCGTCCCATCCCGTCCCGCAGGCAGGCTGGACCGCAGCTCATGGTTAAAATTCCAGCCAATCCCGTTGCACCGCTTCGGACAAATCCGTCATCATTTACCGTCAACATCTAAACGCTGAAATGAAGCAGTGGATACACTGTGGAGCGACAGAGCAGCGCTACTGTAAGGACTGCTCAAGACAAAAAGCAAAACACGATCAAACACAAACAATGTACACAATCACATTTATTTTTGCACTGCCAGTGATCTACACAAACTGAAAACTGTTGGGTGTACACAGTGGTGAAAGTCTCCCCTCTTGCGCTTATAATGCACTATAATGCACTTTGAGACCCTGATAAGTGCTATATAAATGCATAAATCCATTATTACCATTACAATAAAGTCAACAGTACAGCTGAAGGTTAGATGCTGGAAAAAAACAGACCCTTAACACACAGACACATTTAGAGCCTTACTCCAGAGGTCAGTTCTGGCCACCCCACACACACACCAACCCCTGAGGAAAGACAAAAGAACCGCGTGGAACAATGCACGACGGCCGACGGCTAGCGACCACGCCACGCTCCACAAACACCGATCCCCACCGATCAGCACCTGCGTTTCCCAGCATCCTGCGGGCTCAATGGCGACGTGTCGCGGCGCAAGAGAAATGCCGAGTCTGCCCTTTTCACCCCTCGTTCCCCCCCCCCGCTCCCCCCTCCTTCTTCTTCTCGGGGGGTGCTAAACGGAGGAAGGGCTTTTTCCTAATCGATCTCGTAAACAAAACGCCGGCGTTTGGAGGCGTATGCGCGGCCTGATTATCCCCGAGGTGACGAATGTGGTCTGGGTCAAGGCAAAGGGCGATGTTAAACTGAGAGGGGCGTAGTTTTTTTTGGGAAAAAAGAAAGAAAAAAAACGCAACAGGGATCGGACCACCGCACCGTACGCTAAAGAAAGGCGACCCCACTGGAGCAAACCTCCCACCAGCAAAGCAAACAGAATAAAACACAAAAATAATTTAAAAAACCTGACAGGAGAGAGGATTAAGATTCCTCCGCTTGAGTCTCAGGGGGGTCCAGCATGAGGAATTGACAACAGGAGTAAAAAATTTTTAAAAAATAAAACATTTTGAAGAATTTTTTTTTTTTTTTGGGAAGACCGAATGCCGGCGGTAATTTAGGGCTTTATTTTGGAACGGCACAAAGGCTTCCCGTGCCGACGTTCCGGCTCGGCTCCGGGGAAAACTGCAGGCCGGCCTTTTCCGAGCGGGGCGAGCGCCGGGATCCAGGAGCCGCGGAGAAGGAGCCAGTCGCCGCTCCAGCGCCGGCTGAGGTTTCACGCTTTACCTGGAAAGCCAGACCCGCGGCGGGACTTCATGCACATAAAAAGGCCTGAACCGATTCCCGTTTTACGGAATGCGTGTGGCACCAGGCCCGAATAATCTACTCAGGAAAACCAGATTTCAGCTGAAGGTGTTCTAATTTCTACTGCATCTTACTGTGCAGAGTGCAGTTGTTATTATACTATTAGAAAATATTTGGTTCTGCAAAATAATTCATTTTAATGAGTACATCTGTTTTTGGGAGGTTGTGGACTGCTATTTGAGTAACATGCACACAAGAGTTGATTTAACACCTTCATATGAACCAGCTCCAGGACCAACACTGTAAACCTGCCAAAGGAGGGAAAGCTGTGTGTGGGGCCAGCAGGCTAATTTCAGGCTCTGACTTTACTATCTGCTTCAATAACAAAGGATCCGTCATCCCAGCACAGCTTCGCTGCAGTCGACTGTGACGAAGACCACCGCAGAGTATCAGCCCTCTCGCTTGAAGCGGTCATGTGACCTGGCGCGGTCACGTGATCCATGGCACAGGTCCAAGGTGCAGGTGCGGACGCGTCCCGGCTAACGGCACAGCGCCCCCCGGTGGTCGTCCCCTCTCACGCGTCGCTGTACACCGACCAGACGCTGATCCGCTGGTCCTTCGAGCCGGCCGCCAGGACTCGCCGGCGGGGGTCGCCGTGGTCGGAGAAGGCGACGCAGAGCGCGGCGTCGCCGTGGTGACGGAGGACGGCCAGCGGCCTCAGCCTCTTCCAGCCGAACAGGCGCACGTGGTGGTCCCACCCGGCCGTCGCCAGGATACGCCGGTCCTGGCGCACGCGGAGCTGGGAGAACCCCGGGTTCACCACCTCGACCGAGTCCTGGAGCTGAGGAATCAGAAAGACAAGAGGGGAAAGGGGGGGCGGCGTGTTCACAACATGTCTCGGAGCAGGAGAGCTGACCCAGGGTCAGTTTCACCCTTAAGCTCATTATGGATGAAGCAGGCATACAGGACAGGGCACAACTGATCCTAGATCAGCAGTTGTACTCTGAGATGCACCAGGACCACAGGCATAGGTGTTCCGTTAAAGATCCATTGCACAGTTCCAAAGGGGAACCCCTCTGACACAGAAAAGAGGGCGCGCTTCCCAGCAAAGCGTAGCACGCTTCACGATACTGCTCGTGCAAAAACCGCCATTGTACAGCAGCCAATGCAAAAGCACGTGGCGTAGTTTACATGCGCGGGAGACAGGCAGGCGCAGGACAGGCGCTGAGTAACACATGCAAAAGGAATCCGCCCAAATGACGAGGACTGATAAACGTTACCCAGAAGGCTTTGCTGTTCACATTCACATTTACCCCTGTGCAGAGTAGGTTTTTTGGAATGTTTTTTTTCTTCTAAATTCTAAGTCACTGTTCTAGAACCCCACTGCTTTCACTTACCAGTAGTGATTGTTACATCAGCATTAGAATGTTCATTAAGAACTTTCTAATCCCATATTTGTGATCTTACACCTGAAAGGGTTAAGTTTTTCCACACACAACCTACTGACATTGAAACGTACGGCAGAAAAAATGCCATTGAACCATTGAAATACCAGTTCCACACAATAAAAAATGAGCATTACAAACTAACGAGCTCAGCGACTTCTTTAATTGTTGGGGTGGGTGGGGGGGGGGTTCTGTGCAAGTCCACCCAACAAAAATAAGACAGGAGTCCTTTCCAGCCATCTCTCGAACCATCAGCTGACACGATGATTGAGGTTCAAATGGAGGGCTAAATTACTGTTGAACCTGGCAGAGGAACCCCCGGCAGGGCTGGGGGGGGGGGGGGGCTCACCCGTCAGCCGTAAAACAGTACGGGCGGGGGGGGGGGGATGGGGGAGAATGTTCCTGCGAGCGAATGTTCCTGGGGCGACTGTTTGGTTTGGAGGCCGTTTCACGAGCGCTTGCGCTTGTCGTGAAGGCGCTCTGCATCCCGATCGAGGCGCCTTTCGCCTGACGAATCACCGCACGAAGATCGTCACGGACAGGACGATAACCCATGCACAAGCCTCCTCACGTTTTTATCAGTGATCTACAGCATCCCAGAGAAGGAAGTGATCTTAGCCACAGGTACGTTGCATCAGATCTTAGAATGTATCCGGTGCGAGAGTTTTACGGTATAGTTCTGCCATCACGTTCCAGAAGAAGCCCCTAACCACCTGACTGAACCCTGCAGGTGGAGATTCATGGTCATAGATTCAGTCCTGCTACTGGGTGAACCTCGCTGCACTAGCCACACACGGCTTAGCTATTAGCAGCACTTCAGTGCTCTTGCTAGGGAGAGCATTTTGATTGGACAGATGGGCACAGAACACCCACATCCATCTACATCTACATCTACATCTACATTACAGTCAGGCTTTCAGCAGATGCTCGTACCCAGAGCAGCTCACATAAGTACGCACAAGCAGGCACAGGCAACAAGCCAAGCTGAAGACACATCATCACTGTCACAACCAATAAAAACAGTGAACACAAAACCCACAGCATAACGCCAAGTGCCACAGTACTGCCTTAAGCAGCAGATGGCTGGGCTCTACAGAGCTACCATTTTAAGAGCATTTGCTCCTGAAAGTTGATGTGAGTGAACTATAAAAATAATTTGGGAGCACATCGACTAATTGGGATGCTCCCAAATATTTCAACTCAGGAGCACACACGCGCTCCTTGGAAATACTGTTAGTGTAGAGCCCTGTATGGGTTTGAGGATACGGTGTTAAGAAATCATCGCAGAAAGAGGGATAGTAATCCCCCTAACGAACGCTCAGCGTTCAGCGCCCACACAAACAGAAGTGTGTACGCGCCGCGCGCTAACACGCGGCCAGCCTGAATAATTAATTACAAGCCCTCGTTTGTTAAGCGCGTCGTTACCTCAGGTGGATGGTATGCCCCGGAACCGAGCGCCATCTGGCTCGCGTTACGGCTCGGGCGGCGATGGGTTCGCGTGTCCGTCTCTGTTTGTTTTGCCCTGTTTTGTCTCCCCTCGCTTGCGTCGGGGCGGGGTATTTATTTATTAAGGGGGTCAATCCGGCGCATTAAGCGCAGTAACACCAGCGGGGTGTTTATGTAGCGAGTGTCCGCGTCTGACGCCCCCCCATTTCTCTTCCACAATATGGCCCACGACCCCACAAGCCAACACACACACAGACACACATACACGTGCACATGCGCACGTACACGCACACAGACACACAAACACACGCGCACACTAATGTGCACGCCTGCACGCACGCACAGACACACACGCACACGCACACAGTAAAGTGTTAACTCCACCAGAGTTGACATTTGTCCAATTGAGAAACAAATGTAAACTCTATTGCTCTATTAGTAAAATGAACACTATCAGAGCAAAATGTACACTTTCAGAGAGGACATTTAACTGTGTGCCTGCTTGGCATTTCTAAACTTTTAAAATGGCCAGAAGATGGTAAATGGTAAATGGACTGCATTTATATAGCGCTTTTATCCAAAGCACTTTACAATTGATGCCTCTCATTCGCCAGAGCAGTTAGGTTAGGGGTAGTCTGCTCAAGGAACTGACATGCCCAGGCGGAACCGGCAACCAGCTCGACTGCAGACACGGCTTACTCCGAGCTAGTCGCCCCATATCTCCACGTTCAAAGCAACGCCTTACGTACGACTCATGCGAGCAACACAGCTGCTGGGGCTGACTGCCATCAAACGACACGTAATCACAGCCACGCGATGACCTCTAATGGAAACCCCGGCCTGCCCCCCCTCCGCCTCCTCACTCAGGGTCTTTCTCCTGTCTGAATATTCCTCTCTGGCTCCCCGAAGACCCAAGCGTGCGATTGGTCGAACTCGCCCCACCGTCACACCTGAGCCGCCAGAGACTGCGGCAGAGACGGGCGAGGGAGTCCGACAGGTCAGGGCCGAGCAGGGACGCTAAATCCTGGCCTGGCCGGGCCAGCTACCTGGCTGATGCAGCCCTCCTGACTCACAGGTGACGCTGTGCAGGCTTTGGGCACCTGGGTGAGGGGATACTGTGAGGGGCACAGCGCGGAGCTGCACCTGTGGGAGGTGTCATCGTGTGAGTAACAGTCCTCAGAAGCAGCTACGCCTGATTTACACCGCTGATCTGTCTCTGTCTCTATCACTCCTCCTCTCTCTCTCCCTCCCTCCTTTTTTCTCTCACTCTCCGAGGACCGGAGGAACCTGTCTCTCAGCGCCTGTCAGTCGCGTGAGCAAAGGGGACAGAAAACATCAGCACACGCGCACACGCGCACACACACACACACACGCACACACACACACACACACACACAAACCCATACACACACACAAACCCATACACGCACACACACACAAATCCATCCACACACCCAAACCCATATACACACACACAAACCCATACACACACGCACACACACACAACCAGTCATCCAGGTACACTCACAGAGAGACACACATCAATCCAGGTAAACTCAACCTTAACTCATGCACGAGAGAAAAGTCATCCGAGACAGACTAAAAAGGAGCAGACAGAGAAAAGAAATAGACAAAAGAAGAAGAGAGAGAAGAAGAGAGGGAGAGCAACAGCAGACGAGAGAGAGAAGAAGAGAAGAGAGAGGAGAGGGAGAGAGAGGGAAGAGAGAGAGAGAGAGAGAGAGAGAGAGAGAGAGAGAGAGAGGGAGAGAGAGCGAGAGAGAGAGAGAGAGAGAGAGAGAGAGAGAGAGAGAGACTCTGGAACCCCAGGCATGCTGATAGTGTCTTATGAGAAGCATGTGCGGTAAATTAAGTGCCCTGTCCAGAGCATATCCCCCTTATCTGCAGGCCAAAGCCCCGGCTGATAAGAGCAGTTCACAGCCCTTCACCAGGACGGGGATTCCACTGCCTTCTGTCAAACAAAGTTCCCCCCCCACCCCCACCCCCACCATGCAATCAGGACAGTGCACCTGACACTACTGCCCCTGCCCCCACCCTCTATGTCCGACCGCTCCTCCACTACTGCCCACCTCATGTTCCACCTGGGACTTCCACCTCTCTACTGTTCCACTGTTCCGCCTCCTTACTGTCCCACCTCCCTACTGTCCCACCTCCATACTGTCCCACCTCTCTACTGTTCCACTGTTCCCCCTACTGTTCCACTGTCCCACCTCTCTACTGTTCCACTGTTCCCCCACTGTTCCTCCTGTTCCCCCCCCGACTGTTCCCACTTCTCCCGCCACTGTTCCTCCGCTGTTCCACTCCCCCCACTGTTCCTCCGCTGTTCCTCCCCCACTGTTCCTCCGCTGTTCCCCCCCCACTGTTCCTCCGCTGTTCCACTCCCCTGTCCTCCCCTGTTCCTCCCCACTGTTCTCTGTTCCACTCCCCCCACTGTTCCTCCGCTGTTCCCCTCCTCCCGCTGTCCTCCGCTGTTCCACTCTCCCCCCCACTGTTCCTCCCGCTGTTCCACTCTCCCCCCCACTGTTCCTCCGGCTGTTCCACTCCCCACTGTTCCTCTCGCTGTTCCACTCTCCCCCCGACTGTTCCTCCCCTGTTCCCTCCCCCCCCACTGTTCCCAGCTCCACAGTCACCAGCAGTGATTTGTGGCCCGGTCCAGCGGCTCTAGAACCCCACCCCCCCCCCCCCCACCCCCCCACCGCAAACTACCGTTCTCTTTATTGCAGATGTGTTTTGTGTTTGCTTAAGAGCCTCTAAGGCTCTGATATTTTTATTAGCCCTCGCGGGTCATCCGTCAAACCCGGGCAGACGCTCCGCTGCCCGGCCACTGAAACACTTTTGTGGGAAGAGCCCGGGACGGCTGTCTGGACGTCACAGTGCATTTGGCGCAAGGGTAATTTAAAATCCCCCGCTTGGAACCCTCTACCAATTTATTTGTTTTCACCCCTCCCCACCCACTACCCCCCTGCCCAAAATTATAAATTAAATCTTTCTGTTTCTTTTTGGGGGTTTTTTTTTTTTTTTTTTTAAATCGGTGCAAAATAAACCAAACGGAACCAAGTTTCTTATTTTTTTGCTCTTTGACTTGGTCTGTTCCCAGTGCTGCAGTTACACGCGCAGTCCTCCGGAGGACAGCCTATTCGATTCAAAATATTTATCCTTTCACTTATTTAAAAAATATAGAAAAATTCAAGTGTCAAGCAATGTGAAGCGTAACACCAACACGCGATGCTGAGGTACGATGTTTTAACGGTGTCGCATTTGCGCACAAGTTCAAAGGTTTTTAATCTGAAATACACATGCCTTCTTTTCAATGAGAATGGTGTTGCTCGCCGTGTATAGTGATCTTACACCAGCAATGAACTATGCGGTAGATTCTGAGTGACCGGAGTAGGAGAGAGGACAGACTGTTCGGTATGAAAACAGTGTGGGCGTTGAGAAGAGAGGACGGAGCGAATGAAGGAGAACAGAGACTCAAAAAGAAAAAAATGGAAAGAGAGTGAGGGGAAGAGCAGAGACGACGACAACAGACAACAGAGAAGAGAGGGAGAGAGAGAGAGAGAGAGAGAGAGACTGAGAGAGAGAGAGAGAGAGAGAGGGGGGAGAGAGAGAGGGAGAGGGAGACGGAGAGAGAGAGAGACACCTCGGGGCAGTGTTAGGGGTATCGTGTGGGTGGCTGGTTTGGGGTGACAGTGCGTACGGCCCTCGGCCCTGTCTCTGCAGTGTAACCAGCGCCTGATTAATGAGCACAGGCCCTGCACAAACTCCTCTTCCTCACTAAATATTTTCCCCCGGCGCATCGGCGGGATGGGGGGGGGTGTCACCCTTCCTGACCTGGAGGCTCTGCTGTCCGTCAAGCGTCCAGGAGGCGAGGGCTCTCTCCGAGGACCCCGAGATGCCCCTCCCCCCGGCGGGGTCAAAGTCGAGGCACATGACGGGCTCGGGGTGCGCGGCCAGGCCGGACAGGGGCCTCCGCTGGGACACGTCCCACAGGGACAGCCAGCCGTCCTCGTGCCCCGTCAGCAGGAGGGGGCCCGTGCCAGAATCCGGCTGCAGAGTGGGGGGGAAGGAGAGGAGGAGAGAGGAGAGGAGGGAGGGAGGAGGGAGGAGAGGAGAGGAGAGGAGAGGGAGGAGATGCGGAGAAGGAGGGAGGAGAGAGAGAGAGAGGAGGAGGGAGGGGAGGAGCAAGAGAAGCCTCAAGACACAGCCATCAAACAGCGGACAAGGCGCCTGGCTGCCCAGAGGACACGCTGTGCTCATACTGCAGTCAGGGAGTGGTGGAGACAGAGCTACACTTCCTCACAACATGTAAAAAATTACCACAACATAAGGAAGCATTTCTACCCCAAGTTTATAAAAATACGCTCTGAATTTTAAATGACCTCTCCTATTTATTAGGGGGTATAGGACTACCTGCAAATTACATAACAGTTTGCCATAAACAGACAACCAGAGAGCATATTAGGATAGGCCCATATTTGTCTGTACACCGTACGTCTAGATTTATGTTTATGTGTTCCATTGTATATGTTCTTTTCTGTGCTTTGGCAACATAATGACATATCTTGTCATGCCAATAAAGCATTCTGAATTTGACAGAGAGAGAGAGAAAGTGAGAGAGGGAAGGAGAGAAAGGGAGAGTGTGAAAGAGGGAGAGAGAGAGGCAGAGAGAGAAAGAGGGAGAGAGGGAAAGAAAGAGTGTGAGTGAGAGGCAGAGAGAGGGAGAGAGAGGAGGAAGAAGAGAAAGGGAGAGTGAGAAAGAGGGAGAGAGCAGGAGAAAGAGGGAGAGAGTGGGAGCGAGAGGGGGAGAGAGAGAGAGAAACGGAAGCTGAGTGGCAGGGTAGAGCAGGGGTTATCTGGCGGAGAGCACGCTAACGCTCCCAGACGCTCTCTCCTCTCCATAAATCAGACGCTCCCACTGGCAGCCAATTACAGCGCTCGTCAATTTACTCCTCATCTGTGTCCCCGAGAGCCCGCCCCCACTTCCTCCTGTACGGAGCACGCGCGTACACACACACACACACACACACACAGACACACACAGACACACACACATATACATATACACACACACACACACACACACACACACACACATATACATCGCACACGCACACGCACGCACACACACACATATACATACACAGACACACACACACACGCACACATATACATATACACACACACGTGTACACACACACACACGCACACATACATATACATACACACACGTGCACTCACATACACCCACATGCATACACACGCATACACACACGTGCATACACACATAGGCACACATACACGCACATAAAACACAGAGTACAAACACGCACGCACACACATAAAACACGGAGTACATACACACCCGACATAAAACACAAACATACACACGTACGCACGTACACACACACACCATTCACACCCCTCGCTCCATTCTAATGGGCGGTTCTTTGCTGAAACCAGAAAGGCCTGGGAGAGCTGGCAGGTCGACGCATTTTTTATTCCAGCTAGCCCTGGATGCGTGTCGCCCCATAAATCTTCCCCTGGCAGTGCACTGTCACCATGCAAATTAATTTCAGGTTCCATTTGCATTTACACATCAAACGACGCGGAGCCAGGGATCATTCCTGAGGAAGACGGCCGCGACACGCCCACGAACGAAGGGCTCCACCAAAAACGTATCTGCCGTGCGTGCACTCTCACGGGGTTCCGGCAAATTCTTTCCGCACGGCGACGGGGGGGGAAGCGATACGTCGAGGAACGCGGCCGGGTCGTAAATCAGCTCGGCAGAGGAGAACGTACAGCGAGGAGAGCTGATAAACCAGCAGGCCCCATATTTCACCGTCCCGTCGAGGCGGGGGGGAGGCGGGCGGGGGGGAGGCCTTTCGGAGCAGATTTACGGCTGAGGAGGTGTCGCGTGTTCCCCCGGGGGCTAGCAGCCGGGCCGCTGGCCCCGCCTCCCCCTGTCAGCTCTGGCAGGACCCGACTGACGCAGCCCACACCGCGCCCGTGAACTACACCTCCACCTGATACCGACGCACGGGATAACCCCTCCCCTCCCCTCGCCAACGGCTCACGCCTTGAACCGCCATGGGAACCAGGGAGCGTAGCTGTCTGAGTTCAGGGAGCGTCCTCGCGTTACCTCCACCCATGGGAAACGAAGGTGCCCGGCACCACCCGAGCCCAGGGAGCGTCCTCGTTTTACCTGACGGGGGCACCCCATGCGGTCTGAATTCAGGGAACATCCTTCTTTGTCATGTCCCAAGGGAAAACAAACACTGCCACCATGCTCTCTCAGTTCAGGGCGCATCCTCATTTAACCTCTTCCTGCAAAAAACAAAGACTCCCAGCAGCTGTCCAAGTTCGGGGGGGGGTGGGGTGGGGCGATCAATATTTTACCACGCTACTGAGAAAAACAAAGACTGGCCATGACCATCTGAGTTCAGGGAGCACCCTCGTTTTACCATCTACGGTGAAAAACGAAGACTCCCCAGAGCGTCTTTGTTCAGGGGACGTCTTCATTTTACCAGCTCCCATGAAAAATGAAGGCTTCCCAGGGCATCTTTGTTAAGGGGTCGTCTCCGTTTTACACACTGCCGTGAAAAATGAAGGCTCCCCACAGTGTCTTTGCTCAGAGGACGTCTTCGTTTTACCTGCTCCTGCGAGACCAGGGGGGCGTCCGTGTTTTACCGAAACCCGTGAAAAGCGAAGCCTCCTGCGCCACTCCCTCCAGGGACATTCCCACTGCCCTTTTTTTTTTTACGGTCCCTAAAGGGCGGCAGACAGGGTGAGGCCACAGGAGAACCTTTGCATACCGGCTCACTCTGAGCGATCGTGCACTCCGTATTCAAAAAGGCACGGAGGGAAAATTCTTTCCATATGTGTAAGGGCCAAAAGCCGAAGACTCACACACCCCTCCCCTTTTTTTTTTAAGTCTATGACCTTTCCCCCCCACTTAATGGTAATAGTTTTTTTCCCCCCACCGCTTAAACAAATTATAGACAGAGCCGTGTATTCCTTATAAACACATCACTAACTACAATATTAAGAGATTAAAAAAACAAATAAAAACAAACGGCGAATCAAGTCCCCGCCGCCTCCCAGCTAGCCGCTAAACATTACCGTCTGTTGGCCCCCTGGCCCCCTGCACTTCAGCTAAGTGTAGGAGCCCTTTGATTGATGATGTCACAGGGCAAAGGTCGCGGAACCCTGGGCAGACACCTAATTCATTATATCCTCCGCGAGAGAGAGAGGGAGAGGGAGGGAGAGGGAGGGAGAGAGAGCGAGCGCTTGGCCGGAGCGCGGCTCACACTTGAGGAAAAGATTCATCATTTACACAGCTGGTCAGACGGGAGCGCTGGCAGCAGACCGCGGCAGTGGTGCAGCGGGCAGTTCTACTGTAAGACTGGGAAATTCGCTGCGCCCCTCCCCACCACCCCACCACCACCAACACTGCGGACTACTGGGAGGAGCCGGGCGGAGGGCTTTCCCAGCAGGCGCGGCGCAGGAGGACGCTCGTCGATGGGAGAGAGAGGCGATTCTGTGCGACAGGGACCATACTGCACTGGGCAAGAGGAAGCCGAACTGAAAGAAAGTGATACTTAATACGCCATTTAATCCTCTCCATAAGTCCAGAGGTTAGATGTCTAATTCCGCCAATATATTTGTTTGCAGATCTCTGCCGACACGATGGAGGAGACAGACGCAGCATCGGGAGGGAAGGGGAGGACGACACAGCCTCTCCTACACCTCCACTTCCAGTTTGGCAATTTGGAAAATTCCTTTAATTTGATTTTGACTCAGTCAATTCAGAAAGTTAGTTGAAATTCTGTTTGTTACAGCCTGATTGTCAGTATGCAGTGGATTCAAATGAACTGAAATGCAGTGGATTCAAATGAACTGAAATGCAGTGGATGCAAGTGAACTGAATTGCAGTGGATGCAATTGAACTGAAATGCAGTGGATTCAAATGAACTGAAATGCAGTGGATGCAAGTGAACTGAAATGCAGTGGATGCAAGTGAACTGAAATGCAGTGGATGCAAGTGAACTGAAATGCAGTGGATGCCAATTACAGTAACTGAAATGCAGTGGATGCCAATTACAGTAACTGAAATGCAGTGGATGCAAATGAGCCAAGTGCAGACTGCACGGCGTTCAGTGACTCCTGCGGCGAGCTGCCACTCCCTCCCCCAGTTAAAAAGCTAGCGCGGGGCAGATGTGGGCGTTTCGCGTTTATGTAACCGTCGCTGGGGCGTGTCGTCACGGTTGCGTATTCGTTCGGCTGGCCCGCGAAAGCGTTCAGCCCGACGCTGACTGCCTGTCACCCCGGACCCGGGGTGAAGTCTCGTTCTGCCCGCGGAGGAGGCCATCACCACCGCGGGCTAGCGCCACGGGCAGACGAGACCCAAACTACCCGCGCTCCTGAAAAACGGAAAAAAGTAAAGAAAAAAAGGTAATAAAAGGAAAAGCAGGAAAACGAGCGGCGGTAGAAAACATTGCTCCGTTAGCCGTAAGTACCGCCCCCCGGCCACGATGCCAGACAGACTTTTTCGGACGCCCACTTCCTGTTTAACACCGGGAAAAAAAACCCCTCCCTGGCTCTGATCCCACCCACCCAGCCAAACGTCCAACCTGCATGAACGATTTCGCATTCTGTGAAAGGGTATAACGTAAACACATTTTCACACAGCCGATATTAATTACCCGTAATAATAATTAGTCCTGATGGGGGGGGGGGGGAAGGCCGCTGGGAACCCGCGTCCGCAGCCGGCTGTTTGACACACGGCCTCGAACCCGAGCCGCTCCAAACAGCCTAATTACAGAGCGCCGGGCCGGGGCGCAGACGACGCGCTGAGAAATGCGCCGGGAGAGAGAGCGGTCCGGGACAGGCCGGGCGATAAATCACACGCAACGTCTCCCCGCCCCCGCCGCCGCCGCCGCCGCCGTCTGTTTACGCGCCTGTCAAGCGTCCCGCGGCGGGCTTCCCGCCAAACTCTTCGTGTCTTGGCGTTACTCGATTTCTTTCTTTTTTTCTTTTTAACAGCGCCGTTCGCACAAAGGAGAAAAAAGTGCCGCAACGCGCTCCGGATACTGAAAGAGCAATTATGAGCTACAAGTTAAATCACAAAAGTGCAACGAGTCGCGGCAAGACACTCACAATAGCCGCAGTGAGCTATTAGTAACAACAAGCAGTTAACATTTACATTAGCTCCAAATAAAAGACGGCATGATAGGTTACTGAATGAAAATCAAACTGTTTATATGCGCTAAAAACAGAGGCATTTGAGAGAGGTCGAGACATGGGGAACGGAAAATTCTAGAAGAACGCACCGCTGCACTGGTGCCCTGGCATTAATGACTTTGCCGTGTCTTGTAAAAATTTGGGGACAGGAGCGGCTGCCGCCACTGCTCACCTGAAATGGGGCGTGCCGGGGGTGTACCAGGGGGGCGCATGGGGGGCTTCCCCAAGGAGATCCCCAAGTGCCAGCTGTTGGCTAAGCGGCCTATTACACACCTCTGTTTGGCTAGCCACTTTTAAATGGACCAATCACAAAATTTCTTGAGACTGAGGGGAATAAAATTAATCTAGCCAGGCATGTTTTTAATCTGTGAGGCATTCGTGTCATTCATTTTTTTTCATAAAAATGATGTCATCAGAACAATTTGTCTCCCTGACACCAACACTCCCTAGCTGGGTACCTTTCTCACTACTCAGAAATTTGGGGAACGCCCTGGGCGTGGGTGGGGGAGGGGAGGGGGGGTACCTGTGCTCCTCAGGGTGCCACGCCCGCTCCTTACCTGCCACAGTTTGGCGCACATGAGCATCCCCCGCTTGGCGTCGGGCTTCAGAGAACACACCTGCGTTTTGCTGGCCAGGTCAATGAGTTTAATCTGCAGGGGAGGACCAATAAGAGCCAGTCAATCATCCTATCACTGCCACTGCCAATACATTCACTCAGTCACACCAGTTACAACCAGACTGATCCACACATTCACTCAGTCACACCAGTTACAACCAGACTGATCCACACATTCACTCATTCACACCCAACCTGACGCATACATTCACTCAGTCACACCAGTCACAATAAGACCGATCCACACATTCACTCAGTCACACCAGTTACAACCAGACCGATCCACACATTCACACCCAACCTGACGCATACATTCACTCAGTCACACCAGTCACAATAAGACTGATTCACACATTCACTCAGTCACACCCAACCTGACGCATACATTCACTCAGTCACACCAGTCACAGTAAGACTGATCCACACATTCACTCAGTCACACCAGTTACAATAAGACTGATCCACACATTCACTCATTCACACCCAACCTGACGCATACATTCACTCAGTCACACCAGTCACAATAAGACCGATCCACACATTCACTCAGTCACACCAGTTACAACCAGACCGATCCACACATTCACACCCAACCTGACGCATACATTCACTCAGTCACACCAGTGACAGCCAGACTGATATTGCTCTTATCCAGAGCGAATCACAGAAGACATTAATCTGATTGACGTGAGCAACAGTGCCAGACCGGGCCAACATCATCCTCACACCAGTGGGTAGAGAGGCAACATCGCTACAGAACCAAAAACCAAGCTGCTAATTCTGAACATGCACAGATTACACCCACAGGAAGCCCTAAGACCAGAAACACAAAGCCCTGAAAACTGGGTTAATACTAACACACACACTCCAAGAGTTTCTTGGCATAAGGTTCTGAGAAAATGTCGTAACAGGAAATAAAGCAAGATGGTTTTATTTATCCGCATCCAGGCTAACATTTAGAGCAGCAGGTCTTCATCAGATGATCACTTTATCTCTGGAGCACAAGTGCGTTTTCACTCCTTGCATCAATTTTAATACCCCCTGGCACTAAACTCACATTTATCCTGCGCTTATTCTCTCATCACACCATTCATTGTTTTAACAGCATCTTATCTCCAGTGTGCTTTGAGTTGTACATACGAATCTAACTGCAAATCCATTTTCCCTAACATAAATAATAAATATTGACAAATCGGACTAATCGATTGGTTGATTAATTGGTTGACTGACTGATTGATAAATTGATTACTCCAGGACAAACCCTCTGTGAAGCACACACACCCAGCTAACTCATATCCATCTAGCTGTAGCAGGTCTGCACACCAACAGACCACCACCCACCCCAGCAGACATCCACCCAGTGACCTCCACTCACCCCAGAGACATCCACCCAGCCACACAGACATCCACCCACCACCCAAACAGACCTCCTCCCACCCCAACAGACCTCCACCTGGAGGCCTCCAGCCACCCAAACAGACCTCCTCCCACTCACAGGGACCTCCCCCTACTCATAGGGACCTCCACCCGCCACACAGAGAGCTCCTGGCAGACAGTCAGCTCGTCTAAATTAAAGCTTAATAACACATTCAGGCTCCCAGCCAGCCGCTCCCACCATCTCCTCAAACCGAAAAATCTGCCCCGGCCGAAAAGATCTGCTCCGGCTTACTCAAGCTGGGACACGACTCCCCCTGATTCAGCACCGAAGGAAACGTGCCCAAACGCTCGGTGGTAAAAAAAAAAACATAAATTTAAAAAAAGGAAATGACCGTTTTCCCTTTTTTATAACGGCATTACAACTGTCATTACGGTGACATCATCCGGCCAAAGTGAGACTCACACCGCCAGCGAATTATACTGGAGGCCGATTTCTACGTTCGATATGTTGCTACGTTTTTCATAAGAAAAGAGGCTGCGCTCGTTTCAAGATGAACACAATATAATCACTATAATATAAACTACACAGGGAAACTGTGAGCGAGAGAGGGAGGGAGGGAGGGGAGGAGAGGAGGAATTAAGCGCTTGGATAAGCGTAATAAGGTCATTACCATTACCAAAAGGAGAAAAGATATAAATTACCCTCCCAAGTTTTAGCAACCGAGTTCCGGAGCCGTAATGATGGAGATACATCCTCATTAGAAGGCAAATGAAACATCTCGTTCAGAGGCGGATTCATATTTTATCAGGACAGCACATCTGTAGCGCAGGCTCCCCTTCACAAAGACGCTATTAACGAGCGCTTTAGCCTCAGGTGCAGCGCGCTAACGCTGAGCGCCGCCGCTAACGCTGCCCATAAATAAAATGATAAACCCCCCCCCCCCCCCCCCGCCGCTCCATCAATTAACGGCTGACGCGGGAGTCGCCGCTGGCAACGATCCGCGCCGCGGTAAACATTAAACCTGCCAGGCCAGGAGAGGAGAGGAGAGGAGAGGAAATCGATGATGTCATCCCCCTGCCTCTGGCCCAAAGTCAATCCCAGAGTGCAACGCTGCAAC
Organism: Anguilla rostrata; assembly: GCF_018555375.3. NCBI lineage: Eukaryota > Metazoa > Chordata > Actinopteri > Anguilliformes > Anguillidae > Anguilla > Anguilla rostrata. The sequence continues at coordinate 7,410,530 of NC_057942.1, read as the reverse complement.
GCTTCCTCTCTCTTCTTTTTTCTTCTCCTTGTTGTTGCGTGTGGAGGACTGTACAGGGCCGACGGGGGCTGTGACACGGACAGGCGGGTGAGCAGATCAGTCCCAGCATGCAACGCTGGGACTGGGGAGGTTTGTGCAGGAGGCGGGACAGGGGACAGGTGAGAGGTGAGAGGCTCAGGTGCCGTCGCGGGGAGGCACAAAGGGGTCTTTGAGGGACGGAGGCTGGCGGACGCCCCACTCGCGGGACGCCTGTCTGTCTCTGGCGGTCGGGGGTTGGCGGAGTCACGCGTGAAGGGGGGGGGGGTGGAATTGGATGACTGGAGAGCCCTTTCATGTGAGGCATAACATGAATCTGGTGCTAAGGGGGGGGGGGGGGCTCCAAAAACCCCGCCCACCCAGCTCTCCTTCACGGCTCACTGTCCCGTGGTCACACTCTCGAGCTCACGTCCCCTTACTGTCTCCCCCCCACTCACTCCTCAACAACGCACCACACACACATCACCCACACACACACACTACACATCTCACCCAAACACACACACATACACACACTCACAGGGAGCCTTTATTCGGGAACATTCAGGAATAATGCAAAAACACTAGTGGCTCTCAGAGATATTTATGGTCTGAAAATCAGTGCTTAATTTTTCATTTCGCTTAATCAGGAAAAGCCTGGAAAAATCACCATGCACTGATATATACAGCCACGTAAAAAGAGTTTCAGACAAATCATGAATGAGAAAGTTAACTGAGTTCACCTCCACTATGGGTCTGATGATGGTGATCATCACCACCATAATCATAATTATCATCATCATCGTAATTGTGGTGATGATTAGGGGTTCCCAATCCTTGTCCTGGAGAGCCGTAAAGGAGTGTAGGTTTTGGTTGTTATTCAGTACTCATGAATTAAAGCTACTGTTTACAGCTCAACTTGTCCCACCTGGTTTCTTAGGTATTATTGGTAGCTGATTTTCAGGTAAAAACATGAACCAGCTGCTGCCCTGTGGCTCTCCAGGACCAGTGCTAAGGACCTATAATCATTTTCATGACCATGACCGTCCTCTTCCTCACCTCCTCCGTGAGGGGTCCAGGGTGGGCCAGCAGGCTGAGCCCGGAGCTCTGCAGCAGGGAGCATTGGCAGAACCCCACGCTGCCGGTGCTGAAGGAGTCCAGAACATCACTCCGGCCCTCACTCAGGTCCCAGGTGCACACCCGCATGTCCCGACCCTGGCTGAGCACGCACACACGTATGCACATACACACACACACACACACACACACACAGCACACACACACGTATGCATACACACACACGCACAAGCATACGCATGTACACACATGCACACACACAAGTGTACACACGCAAATTCACGCACACGCATGCAAGTGCACACACATGCAAGAAAAGCACATGCATGCACATACACACACATGCAAGAAAAAACACATGCATGCATATACACACACACATCCACACACACACACACAAACATGCACACGCACACACACACAGTGTCAGTAAGGGAACTCCCCATGCAGGTGTATAGGTTATGTCATCACTACCATCCATTTCATATTCCACTAAGATCGATCAGCGCTGTGGAAAATGCCGGAGACGGCTGGGAGTAAAAAATGGGGTGTTGAGCTCCGGTCACTTTTAGCGCGTAGCGGATTTGGACAGGGGAAACACGATCCCACCTACTCCAGCGCCACCGCTCGGAAACATTTCGCGCACACAGACCCGGGTATTTGAAATAAGCATCGCACGAACTCATCGCAGCTCCTCAAAAGAAGCGGCTCTGTGTTTCAGGCGACGGTTGCGTTACCGTTTTACCGCGGTAATTGACTCCTCTGTCAACAACATGCAAATTACAGCCCGTGGATTAAAAAGCCAGCCGCTAAGCGAACATCAACAACGATCCTGATGAGTCACCTCAATTTGTCATTTACCGCTGACTAATTACTCGCACTGTCGTGTTGACTCACAGAGCAGTGCTCATTGGCTAATGACACAACCTCACACCACTGATGTCACTCAGTCGCATTCATAATAAAGTGACACACGGTGCCAGTGTTTACAGCTAGCACAGCACAACTTGTTTTTGGCAGTGTCTTATTAAAAAAATATATATATATAAACATTGACACTGTAACAAAATATTAAGGTTCCCCACTAATTATAGAATAACTACACTGTAAATCAAGGAGGAGATAATATTTCAACAAATACTTAATGCACGTACAACATGCTTCGACCCTCCTTACAAAGTTTATGTTACAAGTTCACGTATTTCATCCACAAAATGTCTGACACTGTCAACATTACTTCCAGTATTAGGCCTCTACAGAGCAAAAAAAACATGTAAAATGAGCAAAAAACAACCTGGTATTTAACCGAGCCATCGTCACTTAATTTAATCTGGCATTCTCGTGGATTTAGGTTCGGTTGCATAAACTTGCTGTTGGTGCAAAAAAAACATTAACTTTACAACCACTCTCTACACCACTCCGCTCAAGAAGAGGATTTTTCGGAAGTCGGCTCCACCCGCTGTCAGAACCTTCCAGACTAATCCATTCCGTCAGCGCGGTAATTTGTCGGATCACGGCGAGCTCGTTACGGCCGCTCCCTCTCTTGATCTAATTAATCGCAGCTAATTACCCCGATGCGTGCTCAGCCAGTGGCAACTTGAGAGACGGGTTGCCAAATTCATCTGAATTGCAGGCCGCAAAAATGGGCCTAGCCCAACGCAGCGATGTTCTCTGTCATCCCGGGGACAGATGTGCGCATGAGGGTAACGCTACATCCTGCAGAGCGGTTCTTACGATGGGCAATCTGCATGCTGCAATTCAGCAGGCAGTAAAAGTGTATTTAATAAGGAGTGCACTCAAAATGAGTGTTTATTTGGAACTGGCTGAGGTTTCACTCCGTCAATGTGTCAAGACCTTTTCCCCAACTGTTTGAGATCTCAATCATACTTTCATCGGTGTTCACAAAACAACAGTCTACATTGATTAAAAAAAGAAATATAAAAGCAATAAAAAGTTTACTGAATCTTCATTAGGGACCCAGGCCTACTGGAGCCAGGAGGCACGGTTTGGGAGATCACCTGATGAGGGCGTCTCTCGAACCGAGCGTGTCCAGCCAGATCACGGAAGCCCCCCCGTGGCCTTCTAGAACCTTCTCCGCTCTCCTGGTGGTCAGGTTCCACACGTGGATGGCCCCTTTCCCTGACCTGTAGCAAAAGGGTCCCCCCCCCAGGGTGGATGATGATGATGTCATTAACACTCTGCACCATCAGATCTAACACTACTTCAATGCTACATGTCGGCTTGGAGATCCAGCATTCCAGGCATTTTTCCATTTAGAGTTACATTCAGGCAGATACTCCCCCCCCCCCAGAGCCAATCACCAGCCATCAGCATCACAGCAGAGAGGTGCAGTCAGTGCATAAACCAGCCAGCAAAGCGCCACAGCAGAAATCAGGGGTGCACTGCTTTAGCCCTTTAAGGTGTACGGTGATACGGAGGGGGGGGGGGGTGACACTCACCCCGAGAAGAGCAGCGGGGGTCCTGGGTCCCCGCAGCGGAAGTGTAGGGTGTTAACAGGGGCTCCGGACCCCCGCAGGATGAACTCGGGCACAGGAGGAGGGAGAGCCATCACCGGGGATCCCTAAAATCGACCCGGGACAGCTACATCAGCCGAGGTCTCACCTGTAACCTGAGCATCAACAGAGTGCAAGCACCACATTTACACGGATGTCACTTAGCTAACACTCTTACACAGCTTACAGATCTTTTAAACAAACCTTACACTTATACGGCAGGATACTTTCCTGAAGCGGCTCAAGTTAAATTTAACGGGAATCTAATACGCATCACTCATCTTCAAGTGAGTGATGCTTATTAGAGTTTTTAAAATCCCCAGAAAACTCTACACTGGACATTCAGAACAAAGCACGCAGCAAGTAACTTGAACTGACAAGGCTGACAGGAAAACAGCTCTTTTACTAATAATACTGCCCACAGCAATTCCTAACATAACTCGGACCACAATCACGCCAATGAACATCTGCAAGTGGCAGAAACGACAGTTAATGATGTCAGTTCACAAACATGCACAAACTAACGGCAGGAAGTGTCATGATAAAATAGTTATACTTGGGTTGACAGTTAGTTCACTTTTTTCTGACTGTATCAAATTAAATCAAGACAGAAGGAAACCTTTGTCCCGCCAGCTGTTGCGATCTGGACTGGAACCAGCAGCCCCCCCCCGTCTGAAGGCGGCTGTCGATGCAGCGCCTTCGCCGTTTGCGGTTTTGGGCCGACGCACTGATCCTGTTGCAGTTCGGCCTGATTGGCCGTCATTCTGTTTCCTTAAATCTGAGCGAACGCCACGACGAAGAACGCATTTTAAACCAGGCATCGGATTGGATAAAAAACAATCAAACTTAAGATCAACTGTGGCACGTTACGTCAAACGATCGTAGCTCTTTTCCAGGAATCCTGACGTTCCAATTGGAATAATTTGAATGCGATTAAATTTTATCTTTATATCTCGGAATCTCAATTCTCTACAAATATAAATAAACCCCCTGGGCAAGAAGTGAAGAAACTTGTACATGACAGAAGATTTTACTTTCTCCCCTTCTTCTTTCCAAAAAGAACGGTTACCCAATACGCCATAAATCACTGCGAGACAGCCTAATTACTGAAAACAGAACAGATATTCAGGTCTTTATAGCTTTATTTTTTTTATCAACAGCAGTTTCTGAAAGGGCAGCAGCGAAGCTTTTATGTTCGGTGCAGAGGTACGGCAGGGCTCCGCTTGAAACTCAGCCAACCGCAGAAGCGCCGGAGGGCAAACGCGTCAAACGTCTGATCACACGGAAACGTCGACGCCGACCGACTCAGCCCGCGGTAGCGTCGCGGAGCTGAAGTACACACACAACTCGCAGCGCCGTAAAGAGCTAGCCGCGGTAAAGGGCCAGCTGCTGTAGAGAGCCAGGCGCGGTAAAGAGTTAGCCGCGGAAAAGATCTAGCCGCTGTAAAGTGCTAGCTGCAGTAAAGAGTTAGTCGCGGTAAAGGGCTAGCTGCTGTAGAGAGCTAGCCGTGGAAGAGAGCTAGCCGCGGTAAAGATCTAGCCGTAGTAAAGATCTAGCCGCTGTAAGGAGCTAGCCGCAGTAAAGAGCTAGCCGCTGTAAAGGGTTAGCTGTGGTAAAGAGCTAGCCGCTGTAAGGAGCTAGCCGCGGTAGAGAGCTAGCTGCTGTAAGGAGCTAGCCGCGACCGGGCGCTAAGGCCGCTACTCCCGCTTGTTTGTAAGGTTACCCGGGCCACCCCCGACGTCCCCCCGTTTTTTTATGTGTAATAACCCCCCGACCCCGACCCCTCAGTCGCCACACGCTGAAACCGGAGCCAGAGGTATTTTAGCAAACCTCATTTTCGGGAGGTTAGCAGTTAAATTGCCCATGTTAATCCGTCAAGCGGAGACGGGCCTTCGTCCAGCCTTCCAAATTAACAAAAGGGCACCGGAGTGCCCTCTGAGGCTAACCTTGCAGAAAGGGCTGTCATTGAGCCTCTCCCACCCCCCCACCACCCCCACACACAACAGGACAGGTGATACCTGTTACCTGGCTGCTGCCGCCTGGGCCAAACAGAAAGAGCCAAACCCGGGCTCGCTCAGCCACTTTGTTAGCTCGATGTGTTATCAGTCACGCTAGGCTGCAGAACTGCACCATACACAAATGGAATTTAGCGCAGTGAACTAAGTATATGTGGACTTCATGGGGAAGAAGACACACTGTGGTCTGTAGGTGCAGGCTGTGACACCCACAGCTGAACCCACGACCCCTGAGGCACCACGTCAACCGGGGAACCAGTAGCGGCACCAGAGTTCCAATCACGGGTGCACTGGAGAAATCTGCAGATCTGAGGACAGACCCAATCAGGGTTTTGGGGGGGATAAACAAAGATGTTAAGCCACGACAATCCGGACCCTTCGAGAAATCCCATTCTCTAGGGACTCAACCACCTACAACCCGTTCCCTCCAAATACTGCAGTCCTTGCACCAGCTCACCATGCAGCTTAAACTACCTCCTGCTGCATGGAGTACGATCTTCCCCAGCACTGACCTGACAAGCAGCACCGCATTGCACTGTGAGTTTTAATAAAGGAACAGGTCCTTTTCATAACCAGGGGAACAGAAGATAACCACAGAGGAAGAGTGGGTCCCTGGCCCTGCCATTCACCCACAATGCCCCCCCCCACGCCCCCACGCCCCAACTCCCTCCCTCCCTGCAAGATCAGCGTTTCATTAAATATGGCCCACGTAACAAAAAAACATTTATGGAAAAAAGCAACAAAAAAAAAAAGCGGATTAGTAATTAAACTCGAGGCCGGGGGAGGGGGGGGGTAGAAACCGCGCAGGTTAGGCTGATTAATATACCCCCGTATAACTGTCCCTCTGCCCGGGGAAGAGACGGGGGGGAAGATTGAGGTCTCGGCTACCGCTGAAACAGATAAGACAGCTCCAGTAATCTGACTCTAAGTCTGCGGATAAAGGCAGTTTGTCTCCTCGCGGTCCGTCTGTCAACACCTCCCGGGTAATTAGGCCTAATTATGAGAGAGAGTTCGCTTCCCCTTCATGTTATTAAATAAGGGGCAGGTTTGCTGGCCAGGCATCTTTCAACGGCGGCAAGGGGGCTGGCGACCTTCAGATCAAACGAAGCCACTATCTGTGCCCCCTCCCGCTTGGTTTTTTTTTTTTTTACATGGGGGGGTGGCCATTTTAATGCCGGCTTCAAAGTTTGAGAATAAGCCGTCCGCATTCCATACCGCGCTCTTTTGAGTTGGTATCATGTGATAGGCAGCCAACCACCTGAAGTGCCCTCTGTCATATTTTACCCCATTCATAAATAAGACCCCAGACACGCAGGCCACAAAGGGTTGTTATGGAAACTATACGCCCGGCTTGACAAAACCTATTATTCTGGGTCGGAGCCAAAATGGTTCCTCTGACATGCTTATTATCCCATGTGAGAACAGCACATCCTGAAAAGGGGCTTTGCCAGGAAATGGAAACCTTCATAATGGTTCCATGGTGCATTCTGGGTAATAATTCAGTTGAATGGAAATCATTTATCGGGGGAACTAAAATAAAGAGGCCAAATGAATGCATTAGGGAATGCAAGGAGGGTCCAGCAACCCAGGGACATGATGCCAGGCAGGCCTTGCAGAGAATGGACTTCCTCTCAAAAGCAGAGTTCCTCCAGGGATTTGTTTCCCACTGGGGAGTTTTAACTTCGAACTGTGTTTGTTTCAGCACTGGGGAGTTTTTTTTTTTTTAACCTCACTTGCAGGTTTTTGGGGGTTAAGGCCTGGTCTTCCCCAATTTTCTGATTTCCTGTACAGCGTCTTGGTGACTGCATCTCCATGTAACTGCTACACAAACAAAATTAAATTCAATCAAATTGTGCAGTTACAACTCAAGGAAAATGGTAGGTAGTCCTAAATTACTAGGTATTGCAATAATAAAGTGAAAAATTTTCAAGGCCTCCTGAAAGCAAAACTCTGGCATCCAACTTTGACTCCCAGTTGAGGAGCAAGAGCAGATCATACTTTAGCCATTACTCATTCTATTCTCCATTGAAACACCTTATCAGGGCCTTATCTTCAGTCTCCCTCTCTGTTTCTTCTTGTGCATTTCCACTTCACTGAAGGACATATTAAATTTTTAACCATTACTCAGCTTCACCTCCAACGTTCACAAGAGACACCCACACCCCCTTCCCAAAAAAAAAAAAAAGTCTAATTCACTTCAGGAGGAAACGATTTTTTGCTGAATGGAAACCCAGGTCTATTATAAAGTCGAGTTAAATAAACAAGGTAGGAAGTGTCGAGGACACACACCCTTTATTGTGCGTCTGAACGCACTGGGGTGGGGTGGGGGGGAATGCATGCTGGAAAAACAGGCCGGTGTAAGATAGAGATTGGGGGGGGGGGGTGGGGGGTGAAGTCAGACACAAGTGCGCCCACGCCCCCGCTGTCACTCACGGCAACAGGAGGGGGAAGAGGTGCCATTGTTCCCGGTAATGGCGTGAATGTGGTGCAGGAGCCCGTGGAAGATAAGGCCTCAGTGGCGTCCTGGGTCCCGCTGCAGCTACTGATGGAGCACTTTGTCACCGCGCCTTGATTTAGGGGGGGGCAATACTGCCAAGAGCCGACAAACAAGGGCCTGCAGGTACTTCTGTCTTATCTGTTAGCATTATCACCAATTTCCTCCGGCGGGTGTTTGACAAGACACCCACCCCCCTCCCAAAAAGGAAAGCAAAGAGAGGAAGAGAGGATGGAGGAGTTCCTATATTATGTATGTTTCAGCCATGTTATCTCTCTCAGAGCGATGATCTTAGGAATATCCACACCGGTATTTATCAATGATACGTTTAAGCTATTGAAGGGTTTTTGTCTACCCGTACTATGCTGCATTGTTGAGCTGAATCTTTGCTGCAAACCACCAAGTTAACTATTGCCTATTGTCACAAAAAAAATTTTTTTTTTTTAAAACAGGAGATGCATGTCAAATTTGGATTGAAAACGAGACTTTATAAAACGTTGCACGCTTTAAAAGATATTGTTAAATGTTAACCTTATTCCTAATGACGTAAATTATATGTACAGTAAGACAGAGTATTGTCACACACATAGGCTACTTGGTAAGAAATCGCTGATAGATATTGGTGATATTTTTAATGATTGTGCTTTGGCAGAAAATAAACAAAGGTTTATGAGTAATACTCGAAGCAATACAACAAGCTGGCTCTTTTTGCATTGCTTGCGGCAGAAGTAAACATTTGTTTACTTAAAGTTAATTCGTATTGAAAGGCTGTGGACGTGCATTGAAAAGACAAACCGTTAAGTCCAACTAAATCAGAAAGCTATTCGCGCGAAGAGGTCCAACACAAACTCATTCGCTAGTACACTTGCATGTTTATCTACAGATCTACAAACCTGGTGACGCCGGTTGGGTTCATATTTATTAGACGTTCCCAAGGTCGAAACCTCTGTAAGGAAAAATAACACAATTAGCTAACTTGCCGAAATATGTATCTGTCGCTTATAAATTCAACCTTAGAATGTTTCGGAGAGCAACACAGGCTACCTGGCTAGCGTGCTTTAACATTTAAAACAAATTAACGTATCCCATAAGCAAGTGAATTTCACACGAACGCAGCTTAATTAGCTACATTCCAGCGTGCAAACACATACAGGAATAATGATGTAAAGTTTGCATACTAGTGTTATGTAGTCCGGCCACCCTCTTTTGGTTGTTCTGCAAAAGCTGCAGCAAGCAGCGGCAGTAGAAAACGCGTGGGGAACAAAACATGCGACGATGAACTTGAAGGACCCATTCTACACGAGCAGGGCGTCCGCGCAGTGCCGGATCTTTCAGCGCGTTTTCTAAATTACGCCTAATTACCTTTAGTTATTAGCTGCAGGTAATACATTCTTCACGAAAGCAAAAGCGCTCACAAAAAGGTCCCATTCCAAGTCAACAGAAATTATCAACATTGTTTACAGTGTCCACAAAACCTTGTTAATTTCTGACACCTTAAGGAATTTAAAATTTGGCATGTGCCTAATAGCTGATCATTCTGTGGCGAGTATGTTTAATACGAAACGAAATATTTTAATGCATTTTGTGTTCACACATTTTTGCAAATGTGAAGGGGCCACATGTTAGAAAAGTTCGTTGTCATATATATTTGTTGATTCTCTGGGAATCCAAGCATGAAAATATTGAAATATTTTTTCAGTTCAGCTACACCTGCAATTTGACTACAGCCAAATAACATCGAAGGTGGTTATAGAATAAATGTGAGACAGTATAGCAGGTCATGCACACGTTCATTTGTTGCTAACTGTGAAAGAGAAAATGCTCTTTGCCTCAAATGAAGTCCAGGGAGAGACCAACAGGTATAACCTGCAAAACCCCCTTTTCAGGGGCATTACGCAGAACAAACAGACTGCTCTTTATTTTTTTATCCTTTTCAGTCTAATTGAGAAAGAGAGAGAGAGAGAGAGAGAAAAAAACACAAGCCCCTAATCCAAAGTGCACACAGTCCCTCTTTCATGCACTCTCTCTGAGAAAGGCTTTTATTTGTCCGTTCCTATCACAGAACGGGGAGGTTTCAAGCTCGGCTGGTCCTGAGCGAGAAGATTAGATGAAACCAGAGTGTTTTAACCCTCTTCTGGCCCCCAGGATTAAACCGGGCGCTCCGGCCGCCGTCCATCCCTTCTCCCTCTCCCGCAGAGGGAAACGAGACAAAGGCTTCCATACTCAATACTCAGCCTGGGGTTTTAAACTTTCTGTTCTTTTTTTTTTTTTTTTTTTTTTTTGGAAACACAGAACATTGAATGGCCTTCTCGGGGAAAGCGTCCCAAAATAAATTCATTGTGATGCTGCTGCCAGGCCTGAAGTTCACAGTGTTCTTGGGGGGAAAAGAGGTCAGAAGGGCATTAAATCTCTTAGTCCCTCAGTTTGCAACAGTAAAGAAAAGGGATATCAAAAGCAGGGGGGAGGTGGGGGGGGGGGACTTTTCATCAGGCCCTACGGTGCATTGCATGTCTCATAGTTTGAAACTGTCACTGCAGTGGGGCAACATGAAGTGCAGGTGGCTTAGGTTCTGTTGGCGGTAACTGAGACTGAACACCTTCCATGGGGGGGGTGTCCACGAGTTGAAGGGGAGTCAATTAAAGCAAATGGAGGTTGGCGGGATTGTGACCCTTCAGGGGAGGCCGTGAAAGTGAACGAGCGCCTGCCGACCGGGGCCGGTCACACGCTGTACCCCCACCAAAGGGGCATGAATTATTGGTGGCAGCTCGGTTTACCCCAGGGGTGGATGGCAGTGTGGCCCCCTTGGGGTGCGCCGGTGGGGGGCGTCCAGCCTGACCTGGAGCAGAGTGGGGAGGTAAGGAAATCCCTAAACTCAGGGGGGCAGGTGTGTCACCTTACGGCTCATCATCAAATTAAACAGGCTCTTTAGACCGGCCCTGTCTGGGGGCTGACGGTCACGGCACCCCAGAATGCAACGGTTCAGACCTCCGTTTGAGTCATGTGACAGACAGCAGAGAGTTTCTTTCATTAGCTGAGTGTAAATGTAGCATGACGGATGACGGATAGAGAAGTGGGCCTGTAACCCAGAGGTTGCAGGTCTGATTCCCAGGTGTGGCATTGCCACTCTACCCTTGAGCAATGTGTTTAAACCTGAATTGCTTCAGTTTAAACCTCAACTCATTTATCTCATATTTTGAATGTAAGATCAAACAACCAAGACATTTTTTTCATAGCCCTTCTCACTCATCTTTATCTTTAAGGTGCTGATGATTCTGGAGGGCACTGCACACGTGTACTATGTAAAAACATGAAAAGTTATGCAAGTCAGTCTGGGTAAGCAAGTACAGGTAAATGAGGAAAAAGACAATCCAATGGCAAGTGACAAAAGGTGCTGTCATGTCAATGCAAAAACTGGACTGCAGTAAAATTAACACACCGAAGGGAGAATTTTAAAAGTCTCATCAGCTGTCTTCCTGGTTTCATAAAATGCCTAATACAATGAATAAAAATATCCTATGATTCAAGGGCAGTCAAACATACATCTGGGACATCCTAATAAACATGTTACTAAAGACATACATAGGATGGAACAAAAGGTGAATGGAAGAATGATATTTCAGGCGGGAAACAGCCATAACACAACACACGCTTTGCTCACAAGGCTTTAAAATGATCCATCTGAGACAATGTTGAAAACCTGCAACGGATTAATGCGGAACAGGACTGACGCACTCAATCGGTAGCATATAAACAACTGGCAGCAACAGCGAACAGTGCCGGTTCACCAGCAGCCGAGGTTTTCCCCAGTCCTGCACTGGGCCGCATTAAAATGTCTCTTGGCTGCTTCAGAGCCGGTAATGACAGTTTGATCCCCGCCTGGCAGTTGGGAGACACGTAGACAGCAGCAGCAGCAGCAGCTGCAGCAGGGCCCGGAGGAATGCGCTTCGCCACCCAGAGCAGTACATCCCGTACTGCGGCCTTCTACTACCGACCCTGACGTACCCTATGCAGCAAAGGCGCTAATGCGCAGGGCGACCAATCGGTTTAGAGAACTCTTCTTTGTCCCCGCCTCCTTGGGAAAAAAATTATGAAATTATTTCGTCCGGCATTAGATAGGAGATCTCCTGTTGCGCCAACAACGGTTGTAACGTTAGATGCTTTTTTCCGACCGTGTAAAGCGGGAATTGTTCCGAAGCGATCCTAAATATGTCCCTGAGGGCCACCATACAGTAGCTGCCGCGCATTTATTTCCCAAACATGGTGGTTATTAGTGATGGCAAACACGAGGCTGTATGAACTCCAAAAAAGGACGGAGGAATCATGTGCTATCGATGGCTAACAGAGCTAACCCTACTGTACTCTTGCCTCACAGCAAAACAAAGTCTTTTGATTGGGTATCATCATTAGTATTTCACAACATACTGGGATTCCACCTATTGTGGGGTTTACAAAGCTTTAGTAGTGATCATAGTTTAGTATCCTTCTACTTCTTTGCCACCTAAAATGGAGTAACTGTTACATGCACATATGGCAAGTAAACAGCTGAATGCTAGCAAGTGGCTTTTCTCATCTCCCACACATTATACTGTGTTCTGACTGGTCCATATTTCCCGTGTGACACATCTGAGCCAATCACAGGTGAGTGTTGAGTAGAAAAAGAAATGGCACACCCAGACGGAGGTACTTCATTACCCAATTACTTGGCCATACCTTGGAATCACAATTGCTAAACGTGAAATATATTTTTTAATGTAAAGAAATGTAAAGGAAATGCTGAAAAAAAACATCCAGGAATGCAGACTCCACTAAGGGGAGTGGTGTTTATGAAAACAGGACACTGGCCAAATGGCCTAGTATGCCTTCATATAACTCCTACTGAAGCGTGCTTCAAGCACATTTCTATTAGCACTGGAAGGGGAAGAAATCTCTCTCTCTGTCTCTCACACACAAACGCACACACACACGCGCAAGGACACATAGGCAGGTTTCGAACGAAAGAGTCTGAAGAATGTGTGAACGAAGGACAAAGAGAGGAAAAGGAGGGCTTATTTCAGGGGCCTTTCTCACTTTCTCTGGCTCAGACGAAACACAAAGGCAAAGAAGGTTCTGGTTCTGCGGTCTCCAAAGCTCTTGAGCTGGGCAAGCTATTGTCAGGTGTCCTCATTCCGCTTATTCACCAATATCCAACTTTAAAGGGCCGTGAGGTATCTTTTGAAGGAGTAGCTCACTTTCTGGGTTTTGAAAAAAAAAGAAAAAACATAATTTCAGTTCTCTTGTATGTTTTCAACTTGCCCAGACACTTTTGTGTGGGATTAACGATATTTCACGGTAGTTATTTCCAGAAGGTTCTGACAGTCTGCCGACATCACAATGGCTGGTGTAGGGGGCACTGGAGGTACTGTGTCCTGAAGCAAGAAAGTACCTTCAAAGCAGCTTGCAGAGCCATGTTATGTTTCCAGGAAATGAACTATTTCTTTAACATCCTGGCGAATCAGGCGATTAGAAGGATCCGAAGCCGAAGAATCCACGGACGTTGTTCCCAAGGCCTCGATTGGCCGCTGATTGAAAGGAAACGACGAATGCCTGCAGACGACTGTAGGGCCTGCAGGATGCGAGTTTGACACCCTCGCCGTAGGAAAAACAATGGCCCAGATCTTAAAACATTCGATGGCTTTTTGAAGATGACAATCAAATACAGTACGTGGGAGACACCCAGTGTGTCAGTGGTGAAGTTGTGCAGACAGAGGTCTAAATGACCAGCGTTTCCTCAATTATCTGAGCCAACTTGAGGAGCAAATGCAGTTTCCGTGTGGCACTTCACTCCATATTTTAAAATGTTGACTGACATATGTTCAAAAATGGAATAACAATGTTTTGTATAAGAAATGTACACTGACTAGTTATGTGCAGGCCACTAATAGAGCATTTAAGTTTGCCTGGTATGAGCAGCAACAGCTCCATTCAGATCCCTGTGAGCCGGAGGACAAGAGAATCACAGCACAGTGTATTTTTTAAGCCACTTGCCCTGACCCCCACCCCACCACCCACCCACGCCCCCCCACCTGGTTTAGTGGGACACTAGCACACTCCTAAAATAAGCAGGGTACGAATCTTCAGGTGCAGCAGGGCCTTTTTAAAATCTCTGGTTGAACATACAGATTTGTGAAATGCGAATGTGTCTCGCAGTCCAATGACAATAGTCCAATCAGGGGCAGATTTAAAACAGCCTGGTCCTGTAAGTGAAGAGGGGAGGATTCAGCAGGTAGCCAGAGTGGGAAAAAAGAGGTGCAGAATGTGGTCTCAGGCTTGGCCTTAAATCACAAATCGCCCTTGGAGACAGGGCTAGTCCCAGGGGCTGCAGATATCTCAGGGTGAGTGACAGCTGGTGTGTGTGTGTGTGTGCGTGCGCACGTGTGTGTGGTGTGTGTATATACATGGTGTGTTTGTGTATGTATGCATAGTGTGTGTATATGTGCATGTGTGGTCTGTGTGTATGCATGGTGTGTATGTGTGTGTGTATGTTTCAGTGTGTGTGTGGTTGTGTGTGTGTGTATGCGTATGTATGCGTATGCGTGTGCGTGGTGTGTGTATGGTGTGTGTGTGTGTGTGTGGTGTGTAAGTGCGCACGCATAGTGTGTGTGTGAGCTGCGTGCCTCCACTCCGGAGCTCAGGGCTGGAGAGGAGCTCGCCCCTGAAGTTAATGTCCTTATCACGGCCGTCTGAAACTCCCTGCCTGTGATTGATGGTGCGGCTCTCGCTCTCTCCCTGGCCGTTCCCAGCTGCAGGTGTGACGGCGTTCTCTGCAAGCCCGCGTGAACGGCCAAGTCCTCCCCAGCATTTAGTTCCCATCACCTGGAGCTGCTCACAGTTCTTCAGCCGGGAGGTAGAACTAATTAGTCAAATCAGCTGGCTGAGTTCATGGGCGGAATAAACACATTGCAGGACTTTTACTTTCTGACCCCAGGTCTTTCCACCTCTGGTGCTCATGACATGTGCCCCTGGTTGAGGAATTTGAAGCCTGCAAATCAGGGGAAAAAATAGCACCCCTGGACACCAACAGCAAGACTGGTGACTCCACTCACACTCAACCCTGATTGGCTGAGAAGAAGCTCCTCTCATTTAATAATCATCCACCTGTTATAAGATTCTGTAAAAGCAAACCCAGCTGTCCTAGGAATGATAATGCTTGGTTACTCTAGCGGGTTTGGGTCTATCAAGCAACCAGGTGTATACGGAGATCATAAAGTGACTATAAGGCTCATATTTTAGATAAACGATTTAATCGCACTTGGTGCAGTGCTACTGGAGACTGGGAGCAAGGAATTGGACACTTCACGCATTTTCCAGTCCTGGGGGTCAACAAATAAACAAACACGATCGACTCCTACCAATAAGGGGGACGAGCGAGAACGCACGGGGCGCATTCTGGGCGGAGAACCCACAACCGGGAGTTGCTGCTGCATGCCGTCTGCAGCGATGACCTGGACGCCAGCCCGAGCGCTACTGAGCGCGAGCCGGGCAAACAGGAAAGCGAGGAGAGTAAATCACCTGCAATCGACAAGCAAACCCCCCCCCCCCCCCCCCCCCCCAACCCCTAGGGCTGTGTGTGGGTGCCATCCGTCAGCCGCGCTTCCACTGCCTGCCAGCCCCCGCCGCTCATGTTTTGGCTGTGAAGTGGGAAATGGTGTCAGGCTGAGGAAGAAAAAAAAACGGCTGTAATTTATACTTATCTGTGTCAGGCTGGTAACGGCGCTACAGGCGAAGAGGGGCGAGGCGAAAACTGCAGACCACCGTCGGCATGTGCCGTCCTCTTCCATCTGTCCATTTGTCCATCTGTCCCTCTGTCTTCCGCTTTCGCAAGCATAAATCGGATTTATGAACGCGCGTGCTTTAAAATCGGAACGGGCTTTTCACCACTGTTGGCGATTAACCTTGGCTCTCTTAACGCAATGCGCCATAGCTACTCCAAGGTGATCTGGCGTCTGAGCGATCAATTAACAACAAATGTTTCGGGCCGCGAGCTGCGTGCAGAAACACAATAAATAATGATACAATTATTGTTGGGTGGGTGGAAAAAACAGTGCCCTGCTTCAAACCGCAATCATAAAAATACGCCAAGAAATTATGCATTGAAAATACTACTTTAAATATTGTGTAACATAACGTAACCTGTTTAACCGTAAACACGGAGGCAGGTGTTTTTTGTTTTTTTTGTTGTTTGCCCGAACCCTGGCGACGGATGACGTCTGACGTCTCTCTCCAGCTGCCAAAAAACGGGTAAAACGCAGATAGTTTAATTACGCATTACAACAGAAAACACGGACTGAAATTCCTGGGCTTCCCCCTTCACCGGCATGATTAAAATATAAGATTACTGTACAGTACTATAGGTTACTGTTCGACTATTAATGTCTGGCAAGTTAAACCACAATTATTCACATGCCAATTGCTGTAATTGCAAATGGCCACAATACAGAAAGCAAAATCTGCAAAGAAGGTGAGGGCCAGGTAAACCTGAAGACTTCACCTATATACAGAGACACTATGCACCCTCATAGCCTACACAGACTCCACTGGTGTAACCTTGAGCTGATGCAGAAATCTTGTGTACGAGTCGTTGTCTTAATTTCCACCCCCCTAAAAAACACTTATCAGCCGACGCAGACCGAGGGAGAACTCTCCAGAACTTTCCAAAGTCTGGGCTCGGTGAACAGCGGCGGCGCCCTCGGGAACCTCCTCGGCAATCACAAACCCCGCGATAAAGCGGATCCAAACCGGTGGGCGCTCTGCTCGGCGGCCTTGGCCTCTGGAGGACATTTGACGCGGTCTGCAGAGTTCTTCAGCGCTCGCGCGTAAAACGCTTCCCCACAGTGAACTCCCGGAGCGTCAGGAGTGCCTTCTCGCTTACATCAAAATGGACGTTACTAGTCTCACTGAAAGATCTTCTTCGAATTTTAAGCTCCGGTCCCGGATTAATATATACATTTTTTTAATAACAAAAAAAAAATGTCTTCCTCAAATAATTAGCACAACAAACACTGGGAGCTATGGCTTCATCAGTCAGCAGTGAATCACAGTATGAGACTACAGCTCTAGAGGCCACTGGCTTTAGAGGTCACTGCCATAGACTACAAGGTGTTGACCGAAAAGCAACACTGATGCACGCCATGCTAAAGGAGCTTGAGGTGAAATATCCAGTGGTATAAATGGATTGCATTTACAAGGGGTGGAAGCGGTGCAGATTGCACTGGGTTAAGAGCATCTGCTCAATGCCACAAAAGAAAAATGTAGCATCTGCAAGACAGACAGTAGGGCGGACTGGCAGAAACGATCCTTACTCAATCTCCCGCACTGGTTAGCACAGTCCAGCGCACCGACATTTTTTAGGGCATCCAAGCCAACCCCCGCCCTGGCTCAAATTCTCAGCCGCCTGACCTTGACAGCCACGGGAAGAGGACATGCTCCCGGCCAACAGGTACGCCGTAATTGGCCCACATTCATTTTCGGAGGGCTAATCCTCTGCCGGGTCCAGCCCTTTTTCTGTCCCGAGCGTCGTCGTCTTCGCAAATGTTTACACAAGGCAGAGTTTCTCTCTCTCTCCTCCTCCTCCTCCCAGGGCTTTAGGCAGAAATGCGTAGCTGCACAAGCGACGCGTTTCTTGACTCGCACGTGTCTAATCTTGACGGTTTGACTGACTGGAGCCACAATGGGTCCCAGTAAATGTAGACTCTGTGTCAGACTGTCAGCCCTCAAAAGGCCGGATTAAGGCACAAAATATGGCTGAACGCGGTCTGACATGTTGACATGTTCTGCTAAGTGCGCTTCAAGGTGGATTTAACCCATATTTATGCCCTTTAAAAAATAAAAAAAAATCAACCAGAACAGGAAAATGAACCGGCCCCCCCCACTACCCCCACTAACCCCCCCCACTGCTCTGCTCTCTTTATGAGCTCTGTGATTGAAACGCTGACCGCCCATACCGACAGCGAAGGGCTTGTCCCGAAAATCCCGGCCAGACTCATGGGAGGGGTCGTGGTGGGGGGGGGGGGGGGGCGTGGGGGCATTTAGGATAGAGAGGAGCTTCCAGGTCTGGGGGGGCCGCATCCTTAAGCAAACAAACAGAGAGGAATTTGGGCCATTGTTGGAGCGCTGGGGTGAGTGACAGGGCTGTACTGCGCTGCTCTCTGTCAGCACAGAACCCACAGAGGTCAGGAAAGACTCAGACCCCCAGGAGCACACTGGAGCTGCAGCCTCAAAGCTGTTCACCAACACACACTGATCCACATATACATCATACACATATGCATCATACACGTGAGCGCACACACACAAACACACAGATACACATATGCATCATACACATACACATGCGCACATAGATACATCATACACATACATCACACGTGCACACACAGATACATCATACACACAGCTATACATATACATCATACACGTGCACACGCAGATACACACATACATCATACACATACACATATACAGCATACACGCACATGCACGCACACAGGCATATACATCATACACACATATACACATACATCATACATGTGCACACACACACACATCATACACACAGCTACACATATACATCATACACGTGCACACACAAACACGCAGATACACACATACATCATACACATATACAGCATACAGCGGCACGCACGCACACAGACACATACATCATACACACACATATACACATACATCATACATGTGCACACACACAGATATATCATACATGCACACACATGCACACACAGATACACATATACATCATACACACAATTTAACAATGCAAATTGACTGTGCACATATATAAATATTTTAATGATAAATATTACAACATCACAATGCTGTACAAGCTCATTTCTCACAAATAATTACATTGGAATATTCAACATAAATCACATAAATCTATTTACAGGAACTAAAGTTGGTTTCCAGGGGACATCAGGCTTGCCCATCCCATTCTGGGTTTTTGGCACAAGCCCTCATTAGCTGGACCCCGGTAAGAAAGCGGAACCCTAACCCCCCAACAGTGTAATTCAGCAGGGCTGAGGCGGCCATTTCTAAAGCACAAAAATCAAGGCACATTTCCAAACGCTGAGGTTTTACAAACTCCAATACCGAAAAAGTGTATCTTCATTAATGAGGAAATTCAGGATGTAATCACATCTCTAAAGAACAGATGCTGCCCTGAAGCACAAGTCATTCTTTTTTTGTTGTTGTTTTGCTGTGATCGAGACAAAGAATCTGTGCACTGGGCTCATAACAGAGGTTGCAGGTTTGATGCCCATTAGTGGCACTGCCATAGTCGCCTTAAGCACCGGAACAAAGCTTGAATTGGTTAAATATGCAGCAGTATTAATATAAAAAGAGCGTCGGCTAAATGTCGGAAAATGCATGAGTTTACCACTAAGGACCGTGCCGCTTTGTTTTGGGGTACGATGGCGCCCCAGCCCTGAGTGTGCGCTTTATTTTTGGGGTGACCGTGCCAGGCTACTGGCCCCCACACGGGGAGGGGGGGGGAGGGTTAGGGTTCCTCCGTCAGCAGCCCGTCCCTGAAGAGAACGTACAGGAGTCTCCGCCCAGGTACAAACAAGCATGGTAGCCCCCCCCCCCCCACCATCATTAATCAGAGCTCACAGATTAGACTTCAAACAAAAATAAACCAGCACCTCCTGTTCTGCCCCCCCCCCCATCACCCACACACAACTCTATCCATATCCAGGCCAGTTTTTTTGTTGGGGGGGGGGGGGGAGGTGTATATGCATATGTTTGGCTTGCTTTGATTTAAATGAAAACTAGTTGACAGGATAAAAAATGTATGACCCCCCCTCCCCCTAAGTTTGCCTGTAGAGTTTCCAGTCAGGAAATTCTGTTAATCATAAATGTACTACACATTTCAGTCAGTCCATGCATTTTTAATTTTGTCCATTCCTTCATTCCTCCGTCCTGATAAAACGTAAGATAAGACCTCATATTGGATGACCGGATTCGTATTATGACTTTGTAAGGGGGTTCTTTGTCTTTTCCTTAATCAAGCTGCAAAACCATGAATGGCGTGTGGCTGAGTGTGACGGAAACAAGGCAACAGCACCACCTCCTGGAGGATCGTGTAATTACCACGGTTTACCGTAGGCAACTTCTTCCATTCATTTTTTAGATCCACACATTTAGGCTCGCCGAAGATTTGCAGGGCCGAGGCAGACAGAAAGTGTTATTGTGTTTGGGCTGTATTCCTGCGAGTACTGGGGGGATGGGGGGGGGCGCGGGGGTCCGTAACCTAAACAAGCACGCACTTTACCCCGCCCCGACAGACCCTCCAACCCTGAGACTGACGCTGATTTATGGGCCTGTTTATCAAGGCCCTCCTGTTTGCGGTTTCCTGGTTCCTTTTTTTTAAACTTAGGGGCCCTAATTTTGGGCGATATTCCGGTCTTTGCTCATGAACGCAAGCGGAGGAAGTGGCTGATAATCTGTCTCGGAAAGTGATGCAAATCTCAGGTTTACACTGCGCCAGCCGCACGGATTTAAAAAAAAACGTTCGTGGGGAAAAGCTAAGCGCTGAGATTAGCGTGTTAGCTGTGCTGGTGTTCAGTAGGGTGCTGGGGAAGGGGGGGGGGTGGGGGAGGGCAGATTTGGGAGGGTATTAACATGGCTGGTGTTCAGTAGAATGACGGAGGGCGGAGAGCACTAGCGCTCAGTAACGAGGTGGGGGCGGAGCTTCCTGTGTGCTCAGGGCTTCAGGGAGGGGCTTAACCTCAGCAGCCCGTTACCATGGGATCCAGGCCAGAGCGCTTGGTGATGTTCAGTTTGATCACCTCCTCGGCACAGGTGGGGTGGATCCCCACCGTGGCCAGCAGGTGGCGGTAGGTGGCCCCACACCTTGGGGAGGAGAGAGGAGCACGGCAGAGCATCACCATTGGATCAAGGCCAAATATGCATTTAACTCTTTATAAGTCCTTTAACTCTTCATATGCTGGTTAAATTTTTGAATACCTCAGCAGATCCCTGAACTTTGGCCATTAAATCAAGACTCAAAGTTCCCTTATCAGTCTCTTGTTCAACACACATTCCTTATAATCCAAATTTGTACAGTACAGAGTACAGTGTCTGTGTGTGTGCACGTGTGAGTGTGTATACTTACTGGAAGCCCAGGGCAAATCCCTGTGTGACCTCTCCAGCATTGGGGCCAGTGAAGTGCAGTCCCAGGATGGGCTGGTCTCCCTCTCTCAAACACACCGCCTGTAGCACACACAGAGAGGCCTGGTTAGGACTCAAACTCCCATAACCCCCTGCACACAAAGCATAATTTATCTACAGATAAATCAGAAGAAAGGAGATAAAAAGATTGGTACTGTCAAGGTTGTTTATATAAGAAAATGATCTTTCTCGAAGAACAGCCAGAGGTTCATTAGCTGTTGTTACGCAGCGTGAGGGGAAGTCCTGACCTTAATGTAACACTGGCTGGCATCTCTCTCTGCCACGGTGAACTCCAGGGGCTTGTAGAAGGCATGGTAGACCTGTCAGAGGGAGCCAATCAAAGTGACAACAAAGCAATTACTATTATGACAAAATCCATTATGATGCACTACTACACAATATCTTTATCAGACCAAGTCGAAAATCTTGAGGTATAAAAAAAGGCTAAATCCAATAACTACAACACAAATAGGATTAGGATAAAACCTTGCATTATTATTTACTTTTACTATGAATAATCATAAATCAAAGGCGCTTTTTGATGGCTCGGCGGCTGTCATCGCCTGCGCCGCCCCTCACTCAGACCCAAATTCCGGGCACAGTAATAGCGCTGTATCAGGGACTGAAACTTGCAACCTCCGACTCCCAAACTGCTAAGACTCTCTGAAGAGGGGGATGAAGGCACCGTCTGTTTACTCTGTTTTTAAACCGACAGTAATTGTGAAGTGATTCAGTTCCAGCTGTGCCAATTAAACCATTTTTTTATTTGTCCGTTTGTGGATGTTCTTATCCCAAGCAACTTATACTTCTGTTGTTTTACATCCTATTTATACAGCAGGATATTTAACTAGGCCAGTATAGGCCAATTATTTTGCTCAAGGGTGTC